>NW_026273332.1:187500-200000 GCF_020536995.1 Dreissena polymorpha | reverse complement strand
TGTAGGTACGAAAACTTATATTGTGTTTATTTGTTTCAATCCATTTTGACCGACATGTTATTACTGCATATATGTCGTATCTCCGCAAACAGACTTCCGATGCTGAGGAGACTATGTCAATGTGTTTTTAAGCTTGTTTGTTAAGCTATATATATATATATATATATATATATATATATATATATATATATATATATATATATATATATATATATATACACTATGCACACTCTAAATGATGCAGTGATGCTCGCTTGTAATTTCGTATCCTTCAAGTACAAGATACGTGAGAGTATTGCTTATATCACAGCATTTTTACACAAGTTTATTAAGTAGTTATGTTTAAATCTGTGTTTGCTCCGTTTCGCCATCCCCGTTAAACCCAATTTTTAACAAGGAGAATTATATACAAAACACTCGTTTGCAAATTGTTTGTGAACTTGATACATGAGTGCCTTGTTAATTGTGTATATAGAAGACAATCACATGTTACTTGAGACTCGGAAGTGGTAATGTAAATACGGCTTATGTTTTGTATGACGTGGTCCTTATTTTTTGTAAGCTATATATTTATTACAGGAAATTAGTACACTTATCTCTAGAAGCAGAAAGGTTTTTGTTATGAACAGTTTATTTGTCACAAACAGCCGTTTTGAAATACTATCTTACATAAATTTTACTCTGGCCGCAGCACATAAAGGGACTTGATCACCGATTTTTTTAATCAGCAAAACGTTGAAAAAACACAATATTGCCCGCCCCGAAATTCGAGGTTTGCTACAACTGCTGTATGCATCATGTCGTGTTAATAAGAGACATCCTTCATATTAGTACTCGACCTATTTTCCAAATTATCAACAAAAAAAACGTAACAACGCTTTATTATTACACCGATTTAAAAATGATGTCCCGTTAGCTAACCAATATTTCAAACATTAGTCATGTTCAAGGGCAGTATTTCGATTGTTAAATTCTTTTTTTTTTTAATCTATTACTCTTTCTAATTTGACCGAAATGTCCGTTTTAAACAAATGTTGTTGACTGGTCAATATATACGTGGGATCCCGGATTGTGGAATTTTATTTTTGAAACATCAATCATTTGTAAAAGCAGTAACAGTTAATACAAACAAAAAATAAAAGATAAAATAAGGTATATTCTTCAGGGGCTTTAACGGAATCAGGTTTTCAGTATTCCGTCAAAACAAGTTGTATATAACTTATATATAAGACATCATCATCATCATCATCATCATCATCATCATCATCATCATCATCATCATCATCATCATCATCATCATCATCATCATCATATCATCATCATCATCATCATCATCATCATCATCATCATCATCATCATCATCATCATCATCATCATCATCATCATCATCATCATCATCATCATCATCATCATCATCATCATCATCATCATCATCATCATCACAACCACCATCATCATCATCATCATCATCATCATCATCATCTTCATCATCATCATCATCATATCATCATCATCATCATCATCATCATCATTATTATCATCATCATCATATCATCATCATCGTCATAATCATCATCATCATCTTCATCGTCGTCGTCGTTATCGTCCTCGTCATTGTCCTCGTCATCATCGTCAGCTTCATGATAATCTTTCTTATTGTAACGTTTTTGCTTTCATCATTACCTTGATCACCTTGAACTGCACATGGGTAATACTCAATATAAAACATTTGATAACAACTTTTGAAAGCGCTTAGAACTAGGACAATATCATCAATATTGCTATTTTGTACGTGTATTTGACATATTTTTTGTATTTTGATAAGTATTGTTCGTTTATCCTATGAAAAGCCCTGTTTGGTCAACACGTTTGTTTTCAGAACATTTAATGTATAAACTTATTTAAGTAATTTAAATCACTCCCCACAAGATTCTAAGCAAAGTAATATCAGTTAACTGATATTTATATATGATTCAAGGATAGGCTATGTTTCTGATCTCTGAGAAGACCTAAATGAATGGTCGCTTTAACGTGCTTATATGGACATGCTGAAATACGCCATACAAGTTGTAATAATAATACATTTAAACATAGAAGATCATTCAGAAAGAAGTGCGTGATATGTGAGTACTTCTTGACACATATTAAACAGAACTAATTATGTTAAGCGTAACACAATTTACAAAAAATAGTGTATCATAAATTAATGGTCGCTTGAAAGAGTTTCTATGGAAATTACAGTTTTATTTAATGTAATGAATGGCGCCGTAAAATTCTGAATAGACAAACACATAGAACACATATTTGTACGCATTTTAACGTTAAAGATGTGTGAATACATTGTATTCCTTGACAAAAATTGAATACAGCTATGTACTTGAAGAATATTTTAGTTGAACTGAAATATTCGTCACAATAATTATTATTAATACAATACTACAGTAACATTAACAAAAGCTACTACTACTACTACAACAACTAATACTACTACTACTACTACTACTACTTCTACTACTACTACTACTACTACTACTACTACTACTACTACTACTACTACTACTACTACTACTACTACTACTACTACCACTACTACCACTACTACTACTACTACTACTACTATTACTACTACTACTGCTGCTGCTACTACTACTTCTACTACTACTACTACTACTACTACTACTACTACTACTACTACTACTACTACTACTACTACTACTACTACTACTACTACTACTACTACTACTACTACTACTTACTACTACTACTACTACTACTACTACTACTACTACTACTAGTACTACTACTACTACTACTACTACTACTACGACGACTACTACGACTACTACTACTACTACGACTACTACGACTACTAGACGACTACGACGACGACTACGACTACGACGACTACTACGACTACTACGACGACGACTACTACGACGACGACGACGACGACGAAGAGGACGACGAGGACTACTACTACGACGACTACTACTACTACGACTACGACTACGACTACTACGACTACGACGACTACGACGACTACTACTACTACGACTACTACGACGACTACTACTACTACTACGACTACTACAGACTACTACGACGACTACTACTACGGCGACTACGACTACTACTACTACTACGACTACTACTAAGACGACTACGAAGACTACTACGGCGACGACGACTATTACGGCTACTACGACTACGACAAGACGACTACTACTACTAATACTACGAGGATTATTACTACTACTACGACTATTACTACTTCGACTACTACTACTACTACTACCACTACTACTACTACTACTACTACTACTACTTCTTCTTCTACTACTACTTCTACTACTACTACTACTACTTCTACTACTACTACTACTACTTCTACTTCTACTACTACTACTTCTACTACTACTACTACTACTACTACTACTACTACTACTACTACTACTACTACTACTACTACTACTACTACTACTACTACTACTACCACTACTACTACTACTACTACTACTACTACTACTACTACTTCTACTACTACTACAACTACTGGTGTAGACATTATTGTATGTGTTGCTAAATATTTCGAAATTTGCTGCTTACCATTTAAAATAAAGTGGGTACTTTAACTTTGTCAGTACGCTTTTTCGTTTCGCAAGTGTATGAAGAACATCATTTAAACGAGAACTTACTCATAATCATATTTATGGAGGTTCATAATACATGGAAATATACACAATTGTATCATGAAGATCGTCCATTAAGTAAATGCACGAAAAACATCATTTAAACGAACAACTACATTTGGCGATTGTTGTCGAAGTACTTAATTCAACAAAAAAATCACTATATAGTATAACACGTAAGATGTTCATCTTTCATGATCGACAGTAATAGGATTAACACCGAGGGCCTGATCAATATCATGGTTAATGTTATTTCATATTATACACGATTTTGGTATAATATACGAATTGAGTTAGAGTGATACACGCATATATAAATTGTCCACAAAGCTAATTTTTGTTTTCATATTGTGCTTATTGAATCAATGTTAATAAATGAAGAAACATGGTTTTCTCTCACAATCACGGTTTATGTGTCTCGTATGATATTGTTCAATTTAGAAACTTACTTTATTATTAATATGTACAATAACTCACTATGCGTAAAGTTTGGTTAAGAAAACTAACGCCATTTATTCTGACAAGAACAAGAAAAGTATATCGCGATGTCCTCCGACAGCATTTGTTTTGTAAGCTTGTATAGCAGGATTGTAAACAGAAGTACCGAACCGGATCACAGCGTATACAATAGAGTCCTTTAAAAAAACACATACTAGTATGATTATGATAAAACCGGCAAAGTTGTAATATTGTACCTCATTGTATTTGACCGTTTGTATCCAGTGTCAATCTGAAGAGTTCTAGTTAAATAACATGTTCCTCTACGTGAAATAATTGTCTTAAACACTCTATGATTGGTGTTTTTACCATGACAAACGATCATTTGAACAATAGGTCTTAATTGTACAATAAATTGACAGAGTCAAATTCTCTTCAACATACTATAATTATCTTACATACTTCGATGTATATTAATCAAGCAATGTTTAACAAGAGTGTGATTCGTTTCATGCTATGCAGTGGATGAGCGGAGAAAACAACTAAATGCAAACTCGATCATTTTAGTATTTCGTGATCATCTGTGTTGGATAACTGGTGTTTTATAGTTTGCAATAAGAAGCGTAATGAAATTGATGGAAATGTCATTATGTACATCACATATCAAACAATTAAATACGCAACCAAATTAATGTAAACCATTGTATTTTTAAAGCAATGCAATAACTTATAAATGTATATGACGTTATAGTATGTTTACAGTACAATTTATTTAAGGCATTTACCCTCTGAAGACCGCAGACGGAAGTTTCGTCAGCTCTTTAGTACAGAGCAATAACTGCGCACTTAAACCGCCTCTTGAGGACTGTGATTGTTCTTCTAAACCAAAAAGCGTTTAAAGTACTCGGCGATTGATAAAGATAATTGTTCACTTGAAACTAAGTGATGTCTGAAGCACACACACACAACATAACAATAGCACCAATTTAAGAATATACTGGAAGAACATTGTTTTCTATGAAACCTTGGTTTGCTAAATAGTTGTTTTAGATAATACATTATTAATTGTTATCACTTATAAGCTGGTATTGTAACATAGTGTAAAACACTTTAAAACAATCCCCACAAGATGATATTCATGACATATGTTATCAAAATATAAAAATGTCACTTCCCTCTAAGACAAGACATTCATGCATATAACTGTATACTCGTTATTATAATAATTATATACCACCATGTTTTAAATCGATAAAGCTAATATAGTAAATTTAAAATACTGTAAGCTTAAGCTATTGGGTTGGTCTCTTTAACATATCAATTTAAACAATTAAACAACTACTATCCGCGGATTAATGAAGGAAGTTTTGCAGATTGTATTATTATTATAGTGTTTCTATTGCGACACATGCCTTAACCATAGAAAAGAACTATGAGTGTTCTCCTTCATAAGGATTTTTTTAGGTGACTGGTATCTTCATTCGGTTTAGTCTTAAAGTATAAGTAAGTGTTGTGTGAATCACATACTAAACTAAGCAATACGATAATGCGACTATCTACTTGATTATTTTTGTTTATTTTATGAAACTGATTGTCCTGTTAACGAGGGCTTTATGAAGATTGAAGTAGCACACTTACTATAGCAACACAGTTTGCAACACTCAAGATATAATATAAGGTTTGTGTGTTATTGGATGACATTAATTGTTTAGTTATATTCTATCAGAAAACATTAATACGCTATTTTTCGCCCCCATGCTCTATTACAAGACGAACATTCATATCAATGCATAAACAATTTTATGTTGATGTTTCAAAAGCCTCTGTGATAACGATTAAATACTTTAATTAATAAAGTATGTCGTCATAAGTTTATGTTGTAACTAGCGATTATTGTATAAATCAAACAATGCTGACCTTTTTCAAAGAGATAGCTATAACAAATTGTATTTTGACAAAAAATATTTTATAAAACACAACAGCATTACATTCCGATGGAAATGTATTCAATCAACATATTAGCACACCAATCGAAATTGTGATACAAATGAATATATATTAAACAGGTATATGTTCTTGCTTTAGTGATAACATAGTTTGGTTTTCCTATCGTGTGCATGCATCTGACACAATCTTTCAATTCAAGCAATGTCTCCTCCTTAATATAATGTAATCAAAACGGATTTCAAAATGAGTCAATTTTATTTTTTTAGTTAAAATAAACCCTATTTAAATTGCGATATTGATTGCAATTGTGTATTGTGTACCGACTGCGGTAATTGATAATTGCTTTTGTTATCTATGATATGCTCATGAAAATGTTATCCTTTGTATTAAGAATGGACAATTTTAAGATTGGATCATGGAACTGTCGTGGTTTTAATGATGTTTCGAAAAGAGCTGATGTTTTGTTTTTTGATTATTTGAAACGTTTAAATGCCCATATATATTGTCTACATGATTGCTATTTCACTTCTTCAATGGAATAACACATTTACTCACATTTTTATTGTGCATGCTATTTTAGTTTTGGCACCTCTAATTCAAGAGGATTGTGACTTTTATTTAATAAATACATGACAAATATGAATGTTAACGTGCACAATAAAAAGATACGAAGGGAAGCTTATTAATTCTAGATTTAATAATATATAACCATAGATTAACTATGTGCATTCTCTATGGACCAAAATACAGATGTTCAATAGTAAACTGTTTAATATTATAGAGACCATAGAAAATAAATCTTATATTTTATGTGGATATTTAAATTTAGTACTTGATGTCACATTTGATAATACCAAGTATAAAAAATTGAATTATAGTTGGAAGTCAATGAAATTTTTATCTTCTGTAATCAATGATAAAAACCAAATATACAATTTTAGAGTCATTAAAAACAAGTGATAGAAAATATTGAATATAAACTTTCTCAGTTTGCCGATGACACATCTCTCTTCGTTGATGGCACTTAGGTTTCCCTCAATGCTACCCTCTATAAATTAAATAAAGTTTCCATATGTTCTGTATTAAAAATCAATTATGACAAAACACAGCTTATATGGATTTGCTCCAAAAAGTTTAGTATACAATCAATTAACACTAACTTGAACGAGTCTGGGGCAAAACCAACTTTAAAGTTTAAAATATAATTTCATGCTGATAAAAAGAAAATGACAGAATTACAATTCTCCAGTAAACTTGAAACGCTTCACAATATCATTTTTTGGAAAAAAAGAATTGAGCACCCCTAGGGAAAGATTATTGTTGTTAAATCACTATAACTTTCCGTTTGTACACACATGTTTATATCTCTTCCCAGTCCAGAACAAAATATCTTAAAACAAATAAATATCTTGTTTTCAAATTGGGTATGGGGTGAACCAGCAAAAATTAAACAAACTATTGATATTAAATCATAGGATGATAGAGAATGTTCCAGGACTGATATAAACATGTATGCTTAAAAAATATGAAAATGGCAATTGTATCAAGTAATTTGAACTGATTCAAATTGAATACTCTGTGTGTGATGTGAAGACAATGTCTAATTTAAAAATCAAAAAAAGAACATTTTATGATAAGTTTGAAATAATGTTTTTGGAGAGTTGTCCTTATATGTTGAAAAGAGTATATCAATAAAACAAATCTCAGTAAGTGTGCAAATATTTTTGATATTCCTTTATTGTATAACCACAATTTTAAGATAGATATGAATGTTATATATAGTGCAAATATGTATTATTTGGGATTTATATATGTAAGTTATATATTGTGCACTGCTGGAGGATATTTAAAACAATCTGTATTAGAAAATCTCATTGGTGTTATTTTATAAAAAAGCCAAATATACAATGTGTATTTGTATAATTTTACTTGATTAACATAAATTGTGGGTATAGTCAAAACAAACTGGGTTGTTATAAATGTTTAAGCTATAATAAAGACATACCCACTTGCCACTCAAAATGGAATACAATTTTCAATAACGTTGAATTGACAAAAAATGTATCCTATTTTGTATTATGTCTAGAGACACATACACTAAGCGGTTCCATATAAAAATTGTTCACAGAATTTTAGGAACCAAATCTTTGTTATCTTAATTAAGATTGTGAATGACAATGCATTTTCCTTCTGTTGTGAAAATGAAGAAACCCTATTGCATATATTCTGGAGGTTCCTTTTTCCCCAAAGAGAATTGTAAATTAAGAATGTTAAAGCATTAACATGATTGATATTAATATTCTAATCCTAAAAATTAAAAACTATATATTTGAATGCAAGAGAAAGGGTCTATTACCTTCAATAAGGGGGTTAACTAATAATTATTGCTTAGAATGGGAAATTCAAGCTAACGCAAAATATCAAGTAAGGAACTACTAAACTGGGCAATTGTAAAAATTGTTGTAGATCAATAGTATTATATCATTGTAAATTATGTTGTTTGCTCAAAATATTAAATACTATGGTCGTTTGATTAACGTTTATAATTGTCTGAAGTCAACAAATGTAATAAAAGTTTATAATGTGCTTAAGTCCAATCTTTGTCCTTTTTTGATCAAAGCATGGCATGTGCGTATGTGTCTGTGTGTTTGAATTGTATGATTGTGTCTATATAATGTAATGCATGTATTGCATTTTACTTTATTATAGCAAATACGTTGAATTCTTAAAAGAATTATATTACTAACAAATTTACATGTAAACTAACTATATCATTTGTAACGTATTGAGGTAAAGAAACGCTGTAAAAATAAGTCCTGTATCCCTTTCATCAGAAATTAAGGGTATAAAGTATTGTTATTGTTTTTTTTAATAAAAGACAAAACAGTCACTTAAACAGCGCATCAAATATGATCTTAAAATTTGTTAAATGCAGGTGTATGTCTGTTATATGTCTGTCTGTCTTTCCTTTAATATTATCATCTATAGTAGTATATGTCTATCCGCGAAACTCAAACTAACTAAACATTCATCCGATAGATATTCCTCTTTTCCAGTAAAACAATACTACAAATCAAATCAAAATCAAATCAAATTTTATTTTAAGTCGGTACATGTGTAACAAAGAAACATTAGCTATGAATAGCTTTTAACCTACGTATACGTTTATAAAAATGTATTGATGTTTATGGTAATGTGAGCATCATGTATGATCTTTCTTTTTTAAAACATAGTTCGAAGGTCTTGTCACGTGGACATAACACATTTGTTCATTTTCAGTATTCGACCAGAACACAATTTATTCTCATAAAACTTCGATTATATATTTGGTTACTCATTTCTTTGTAATATGTATAACTTTTTTCTGTTAATCTGTATGTCGTCAAAAAAGGAAAGCGATGGCCCAAAGGCCCTCGGTCGACCTCATGAGACATGTCGGTTACCTGTTTTGAACATAACATCTTACGTGTGTAGTATGACTGTGGTTTTTGTCTCGGTTTTATTCTGTACAACAAATATTTAATAAGATCAGATACATTTAGTGGAACAAATTTGAGTGGTCACTTTTTATATATTAAACACATAATAAACCCATACGGTGAGGCCAATTGTCAACCAAGAAGATCGATTCCCATAAACGAAGATGACCATCATTGGAGGAGGCATATCAGATATTACACCCCTAACCCTTGGGATTTATGAGGATAAAGGTGTGTATATACTCTACTATATAAATCTGTTTAAATATGTGAACACTTGTAATTTCTTAGTTTTGACACCAGTTACATGCTTTGAACAAACTCAGTACAGAAAAAAAATCAATTGTCACACACCACATATTGAAACCCCTATCATTGACGTTTCAGAAAAGAATATGTTAACTGTATAAGTCTCTTTAAATCATTTGGCCCCTGGATTTTTGCCGGTTTTGATCTCAGGGACATGATTTGAACAAACTTAAACAAGTTAAATGCCACATACCAAACCTTCATGTCTTGTTGTTTCAGAGAAGCACATTTTCAACTTTTTTTAAATATTCATATCAGGCAAAAAGATACCACAAGGCGGAACCAATTTTCATAACAATGGCATTATTGGATCAACTGGTCTTGAGGTATGATCAACGAAGATTGTTAAAGGTTTACCATATAAGCATGTAAAGGTCATGTAACCCATATGGCATGCTTAATGTTGACACCGGCGATAAATAGAAATGGGAAATCATACAAGATGACACTGCAATTAAAGAAACCTTGACATGGAGGTTTCAGAGAAGTCGACTTATTTTCTCTATAAGTCTATGTAAATAATTTTACCCATTGTACAAATCAAGTTTTGTACCCTGAGACTTAATTTGAACAAAGTAAGCATAAATGCGTCATAGATACGTTTTTACCAAATAAGCATATTAAAAATAAGAAATTCCTCGTTCAAGGCATACTGTGAAGTCAGGACTATGATTTGAACAAAACTGGTTGAGGACTTCAATATAATATTATTGACTATATATTAACAAACTTGTGGTTTCTGATAAGATTATTTTTTAAGTTGTTTACTATATAACTAATTTTGAAGGTAACATGAACATGTGTCGTAATTGTATGCAACTCATATGCTTGTATACAGTTATATGAAACAAACAACAACAAGGGGACCATAACCCCTACGGTGCTCATATGAGACCTTTTTGCACTTAATTATTATTAGAAGGTGGTTTCTGATGAATACAACTAGTATACGAAACATACCTATTAAATTCATAGCACATTAGTATGGCATACTTTTGCTAACTGAAAATATATCCAACACAGCATGTGAAGTTCATATTAAATATGAAGAAGTGAAACTCCAGCTGCTGGAGCAGTATTTAATTCTTATTATAAACAATTAGCTGGCCCTTTGTTTAAGGAAAGTGACCGATTGCCCAAACAGTACAAAACAGCACACAACAAAACAACATAAACACATATAAGAATAAAGCTGGGGTCACCGCCTTGGAACGGTCAATGCAAAGCATTGGGGATTTAAACCGGTTTTAGAGCGCTCAGCCTCACACTCGGCTCACCTGGGCTTATTTCTGTGCAATTTGCTTGACAAAAAAGCAATTGAAACAAGTGCACTATTTAATTAGACTGTTTCAATACATTTATACAAATGAGTTGTTGTTTATGATCATCTCATCATCGTATCCCATAAACATAAATTTTCAAAATGACACGTTTAAAGTATTTATTTAATGGTCGTAAATGAGGTAACTTCAACCTACTTTTAAACGTTGCTCTTTAGCCAAACTGAAAAGCTTTACTTAAACATAACGTGGAAGCCTAATTGTTCAACAGACCGGAATTATTTTCGAAACTGAATTTTGTAAGGACAAACATTCTGAGAAAATTTAACGAAGATTTGTAAAAACATTGTTACTTCAAGAATGTTAACAAGGGAGTTTCATTTAAGCCATATACGTAAAACTGACCCGAACCCTGGCGGCCATGTTTTCTTACGAACTGTAACCATTTATTTTCAATATCGGCCAGGAAATCATTATAACAAATAATCTGAACAACGTGCATGATGATTAAACTAAAATATGATTTATAAACTGTTATCAAGGTTTCACTTGAACCACTTTCCTGCCCGTAGGTGGCTATGTTTTTTTCAAACGGTTATACATCAATGTCTAACTCGCCCGATAAATCATTAGGACAAATCTTCCTACCAGGAACAATGGAGATTGGACTAAACATGTTACTTCTAACGTGTAAATGTTATACTATATTTGTATAACGACAATTAGCCCGCTAACTGACGGCCATGTTTTTTGACGAACCGGAACCATGTCCGATCTCAGCCGGGATATCCTCATAACAATTTAAGTCAAAGTGTTATACATTGTGGTATTGTATCATGAGATAATGGTTGTGTGCACATTACAATCTGTGATAAAACAGAACTACAATATGTTTGTGTAGCACGGCCTGTTTGATAGACGATACCATCAATGTTTTAAAAGCTATGTTTATTGCCAAAACTAATCCGACGCCCATTTTCCCATTTTTGTTGCTTTGTATTTCATAAATTATGTAAACTTCAATGAAATACGACACGATACATTTTATTTTGAAAAACATAAAAATGATCCAAAACGACTTTTGTTAATGACAAAAAATCACGTCCATTATAGTTACCTTAAGTAGCTAGTTAACGATCGCTAAGAATATTATGTCTAATTAAATAAGAATGTGGATGTCAAAGTAAACACAATTCAGTTACTTAAACTGTGAAACCTCTAATGACAAATTAAATTAATATCATATTAAAAAGTCACTAAATCATTTACATAAAAAGCTATAGACATACTTTCAATTCATTATAAGTCCGATAAATTAGTGGTGTAATTGGCGCATTATTCGTTATCAGGATTGCTCA
>NW_026273332.1:165000-182500 GCF_020536995.1 Dreissena polymorpha | reverse complement strand
GAAGGTGTGTAGGGCATTCAAATTAGACAATGAAATTCAGTGCCGAGTATTTTGCCATCCACTCTTGAATCTGTATTGTAAGAGTTATTGTACCTTATTTATTGTTTGTATAGTCCGTTTCTTACATAGCTCGGCAAGGACTGTTCTTAAAAGACAAACCTACAAGATCCACAACTCGCGTGCCAATTTGTGGCATAATGATTTCCTTTTGTGCATATGTTGTGAATATTTATCATCGGAAAAATGGAATTTATTTTTTAATAATATGTTTTTTTATGTTGAAGGCTTCCACCAATTAAAATTGAAGCAAATCTTCGAAACGTTTAAATAATGAGGAACACTTCGAGGTTTTCATAGAACATATGCATTACTCTCTCTTAATATAATATTCCGGATTAAATATTGTATTTCGTAACATTTTCGATTTGCATTGATACAAATGAAATGCCTGTTTTTCCAAAGTTTTAAAGGCTCAGATCACAACTTTTGTTGCCAAAAAAACTTCTGGTGCATTTGCCTTCAACATTTAAAGCACTTACATCAATATATTAAACTTTATGCCAAAGTGTTTTTCTTTACTTTCAGAATAAACATAGAAAACAAGCCAATCGGTAATAGATACAATCTTCAAAATTCAAAATTTAATAGGGTTGTTAAGGTTACTATTACAACACCGGATACATCTCCAGGAAAGAAGCTCTCGAAACTTTCGTTTTTTTATGTACATAAGTTTTAAACATAAGCGATTATCCCATACAAATTAATTTCATTCATTTCCTTATATGTATACATTTCTCAAAATCTGCATTCATTCGAATAACAATGATTTATCCGCGATAGAGTATCCTTCTGTCAATAAGATTCTTTCTACTGAGACGTGTGTCAAGTAATTACTTGATCAATATATGTCTTGTTCAAATTGCTAAAGTATGCATAATTAATACAGTAAGCTAAAACTAGTATACATTAATACGACGCCTGACTATGCTTTGTAACTCAACACTCTATGTGCAGGCATTTAACAGCCAATAAACCTTTCAACTACACTGACATATGATTTGTAACTCGACACTCTATGTGCAGGCATTTAATGACCAATCAAACTTTCAACTTCACTGAGCTGTGGCAAAACAATTCATGCATATAAGCAAAGAACAAAACAATACCCGAACTCTCGAATTGTGTCTCGGACATGATAAACAGTCTAGTTACTTTTACAGGATCAGTAGCGTAATTAAGTTGTGCTGGTGAAAGGCAATATATGTTTTGGTACTTCTATTACACCAGTTAAATAAATTATAACCTTTGTTAATTTTGAAGAAAAAAATATGTTTTAAAATGCAGACAATATCTATTTTTGATGCACGTTCTTTCACATCGGAATGTATGCATTAATAGATCCAACATAATTTATGTGGATATCTTATAAAGCAGAATAATTTCTAATCATCAATATTTAATATGAAATACAATCAAAACGTAAAGACAACACTCTATTGAGATCTTTTATTAGAAAAATCAACAAGATGTGCAAACAGTTTAATATATGTATTTTTAATTAACTGGACAGCAATCAAATAAAAATAAATTATCATATACAAAAGTAAACTACGAGCAGTTAAAACAAAACTAAAACAACTGAACACAAGAACGTAAAATAACACCAAAAGATACAAAAATAAAACAAAAACTAGCATCACATCATTTAAAAAATTGATATTATAATTATATTAAAAATGATGACTGATTTAATCACGTTACAATTAAAATAATTCAAGGACTGGTTTTGAAAAGTTGTACTAAATAAACTAGCATCATATACTATACTGATTATTTTCAAAATGAGATACATGTACATTTTACTGCATATGAAATAGAGCATTAATCTAGGTACTCATACCTGTACAATAGATACCTAAAACAAACATAAAATATCAAAAAGTATTATATACATTATTGTTAGTATTCAATATTTTAATTTCTCTGTTTTAATATTAATTGTTGATACTATATATTACTGTTTATGGTTAAAGAAGGGCATATAAGTCAAAGAGATCTCACGACGATATTCAGAATGAGATACAAGTACATGTTTTTCTTAAAATGACCTAGGGAAGTAAACTCTGTACATATCACGTAGATACCTTAATTAGAATAACTACGCTATTATAGGCATCGTTAATGGCATTGAGACATATCTTAAACTATATAATCCACATACTATAATAACCGCATTTCCTTGACGAAACAAAATACAAGGATCTGCGTTGGCTGTTGAGACCACTTATCTGCGTTCGCTTTTTTCATTAGTCCTTATAACTTTGTATGAGGAAATGTTAAACAGGCTTAACATTGAGAAAAAAGTAACGTTTTGTTAAGCAATGTATATGTGGTATTTTAAAGGGTCATTAAAGTGTGTGTTTCACAAATTATTTTAAACATAAACATATGTATTCGTTTTAATTTGAATAAACATAATCAGCTATATGTACATTGTATATATCGTATTTATAATAATTTACGTTTGTATTATTTTACATGGTATAAATAGAGGACAAATTTGCACAATAGTAACCGATATAAATAATTACATTGTAGGCATTTCGTAGCATTTCCTGCATAAAACATATTTTAATGTTCAACGCACTTGTATATGACATACTCGTGTATATTGTTCCACGTGAATTGCTTAAAGCAGAAAAAGCAGTAATTTGTTTTCGTGGGTATTTAAAACTTATGTTAGTTTCTCGCAACAAATGACACGAAAATTAAGGAAAGTTTGGGAAACAGTGCTGAACATTACTGTATGATTATATATGCTTGCCTTACTTAAACAATTGTATATGTGCTCTAGCTTTCACTGTCTATTATATTATATTATATTTTTGGATCACATATTAACCGTTCAGATATATTATTTCACTTACATAATTTTACGATTTATATGAAAATAAGTGTTTACTTCAATACAGTATGTTGTAAACGATCGGTAAATCTAGCACTTTAAGTGGTGTTTCATCGAGGAACTCGTGGTTACAATACAGAGGAATAAATACTGTGATGTAAACTATACTGTTCACAAAAGGATATTATTCGTTTCACTTTATTTTGTTGTTGTGCTGGGCCAAAGTAAATTTATCCAATCTTCGTAGTCTTCGAACTTGACCGATATTGGGACAGCCTTCGTACATGTAAAGTTATCAGATAATAATAGTAATTGTATTCGAATTCATTGAACGCGTTATAAGTGTGTATATCCGTTGTATAGCAAAATTCAGTCGGTTTTCAATACTACTAGCAAAATTTTACGTTTAATGAGTTTATTAAATATAATTGGCTAAGTGAATCTTTTACTGAGAACTAATAACTTTACAGCTCATTTCTATGTACAAGATATACGTAGCTAAATATAGTTAATAAACCCGTTAAACGCATTATTGGTGTAATGTTTTATGAATAACATATTACATCGAACATTATAGCTAACTTTATGTATAACATTTCAATAAAGTGAACATTAAATTAGCATGCCTCGTTGTTTTAAGTTGACATCGGTTGTCCTAGTAAACGTTTAATGATTGACATATATGTAAGTATTAGATGTAAACTGGCTCTTAAGGGATTGACAATCTTTGGTAAATGTAATTCAGCTCAGGTCATGATAAGATTCAAGATGAATGAGTATTTCCCTGTATGCAATTGTATAGAAGAAACTGGTTAGGGATTCAGATAAATTATTAGTTTGCGATTTTTGCATAATAATTAGCTGATTACACACCATTTTTTTATTTATTTTTCATGTGTTGTCATAGAAATACGACAACTAGCAGAGGTGTGGTCCTGATAACGCGTACAGCGTAGCTGGGTCAGATGTGTATGTTTAACCTTATGTAAAAGGGAGTAAAGGCTGATATAACCTGATTTTTTCGGGCATATGCAAACAGTCTATTTGCAGCCGCTTGGTTCACAACAGGCGCACGTTCCTCAAGATCTATATTGTATTTGCTATTTGCTTTCATATCTTATACTTTAATGGAATCGTGTGATTTCATTCGGATTTTTTAATGCAAAGTAATGCAATCATACTCGTATAGCGCATACCAGAGCCATATGTCGGCCTTAAATGCCAAATGCAATAACTGATGTATAGTGCGTGCAAGTACCATGTAATGTGGTGCTTTATTAACTTGTCATTTCTTGAATGTGATCTATTTCAAACATTGTTTCTACAGATATAATGTAGCAAAACGAGAGTCACTTCTTTTATACCAAATCCTGGGTATTTATTTCTTATACAATTGATTTCCGAAAAAATCATGACAAAATATCTCTCTTGTGTTTGCTTTTGTGAAAACCATCTGTATAATGTCCGCGGCAAAACCAACTCTTCGGTATAATTGTATAGGTTGTTGAAACATTATTCCAATAAAAGTTGTTGCTTTTATATTTGAAACGAAGCTTATTTAACTTGTACAAGATAATTATTATACGGTTATCTAATTCCAGTAGCATGCCTTCGCATAAGCTACCATTTTGACGACAGTCCGGTGACCATTCGTTGAATACGTGCCTGTTTCAGCCGAAACCAAGCATGTGTTTGCAAGTTAAGTAACCGTCTAGTAGAAATGCCTATTCTAAACATTTTGTTTGTGGGAGGGGGGTGGCAACTCCAGTAAAAGAGAACCTGTCTGAGCAATTCTAACAATTTGGGAACGAGTCCAGTGACCATGTGAGCAAAATATGCAAACTTATGTTTGGATACACGTCAATTACCAGGTACAAAAAGATAATCTATGTGATCTTTCGCTTAACACCTATCAACAGGTCAGTGATTATTATAATATATATTTATATAAGGCGCATGCAATTCATTTAATATTGTACACTGCCTAATGACAGTATCAATGGCTTATCATGATAACCACCCGGGTTTGAATATGGTATAAAGGTGGTGCTGATGAACTTTACAAAAGCAACATAAAAACAAAGTGTAATGACCACATACACAGCTAGTTACAAGAACGAGATAATACAAGTACTGTAGCAACCTACCTTCATTGTACGCCTCGTGACGTAAACGTACATAACGTACATTAAGCATGTTAACATGTTGACATCGGGGATACACAAGTGCCTAAAATTGTTTTGTTCAATTGATTTTAATTAGTATTAAAGGGGCCTTTTCACAGATTTTGGCATTTTTTAACTTATTCATTAAATGCTTTATATTGATAAATGGAAACATTGGATCGTAAAAGCTTCAGTAAAAAATCAAGAATAAAATTTAAAAAAAAGGAAAAGAACATTGCCCGGAGCAGGTTTCGAACCAGTGACCCCTGGAGTCCTGCCAGAGTCCTGAAGTAAAAACGCTTTAGCCTACTGAGCTATTCCGCCGAGTACAAATATTTGACGTATTTTATACCTGATATAAGCAATCTTCGTAGTTTCACAAAATTTAACGACAAAAACAGAACTCTCCAAATTATTCAATCGTTTCGCGTTGCAACGCTTTATAATTTTTAGGTTTTAAAATCGTCAAAAGATGCATAAAATGGCTATATTAGACCATGGTAAATGTTCAGTATTACTGTTTCCTCACAAATATCATAACTAAAACGAAAATTTGCGAATCTGAAACAACTTTTTTCAATTTTGTCAATTTACCAAAGCGTGAAAAGATCCCTTTAAAGTGTTGAACATTATATTGGTCGCACTTTTTTTTCCACTTAACATTTTCAGTTTTAAATGTTACTATTTAAATTCGACCAAAATTTCCTGCTAACGAATCTAAACAAGTTAACAGGTTCAATACTGGCAGACTTCTCATATAAATATATTAAATTTTACTATGCGCTGTTAATAAAGCAACATCAGTACGTAGGTTTGATCATATAGTTTGCCAACATTCTTGCGTAAAGACAACATATGGCTGTATCTAGAAGCGGACAAATGGCGACCAATTCCACGTTCAATTTGACCTTAAATACACACACCACTGAGCATGCGTATTATTGGAAAATATGCATTTTCGGTTAAGGCAAAGTAGACCATCGTTCGCGTGATTGTATACTTTAGAGTATTGTTGATATTTCGATTACTTCGAAGTGTACTTAACTTTTCATTATGGGAACGGACTTGCAAAGAGATAAGGATGACGTTTAAGCCAATCAGAAACTAACTTGCTGTTTCCTAAACTTAAGACTAAGAGTAGTGTACATATTTTAGGTGAAAATGTCTGCTTGTATTTCAGAAACTGTAATTCGAATCAAGAGTCGGTTTTTTAAACTTAAATGTGTAATGTTACCAGTTAAGCTTCTTTTTAATTTCCTTTTAATTATATTTGGGTTTACATATCACTGGTGAAAGACGCATCATTGCTGTATACGTCTACAGGGCGTTGACGAAATGCTAAAGTTATTTGATTACATATCATTATACATAATTAATTGATATTCAAAGATCAATAATTGAAATTAGCGTGCGCCACTCATAAACACTCGTAATGCAAAATCAACCTCCATTTTAAAATATCAACTGTATCAACCAATATGCACATGTGCCTCAGTGACCTTGAGACACAAAACAGCTCAAGCACGTAACTGTGTGACCTTTAGACACCAAACAAATCAAGCACGGTATTATTTGATCTTGATCCACCTAACAACTCAAGTACGTGACTGTTTGACCTTTATACACCAAACAAATCTAGCACGGATATTGTTCGACCTTGAAACACCCAACAACTCAAGCACGTGACTGTGTGACCTTTAGATACCAAACAAATCAAGCACGGTATTATTTGACCTTGAGTCACCAAGCAACTCAAGTACGTGACTGTTTGACCTTTATACAACAAACAAATCTAGCACGGATATTGTTCGACCTTGAGCCAGCAAACAACTCAAGTACGTGACTTTGTGACCTTTAGACACCCAACATATCAAGCATGAATATTGTTTGACCTTGAAACACCAAACAACTCAAGCACATGACTGTGTGATCTTTAGATACCATACAAATTAAACAGGGGTTTTGTTTGATCTTGAGATACTAAACAAGTCAAGCAGTGGTATTATGTGACCTTAGAACACCAAACAGCTCAAGTATATTAACCGATAACGTTAATCTATTGCGTTGTGATCTTTTACTTAGTGCAACGTTCTTATAAAAATAACTGGAGATTTCATAAGATATAAATGCAACGATACAGTTACATATTCAATGACGAATGATAACAGGTGTAAGCTAACAACATATTCAAAACAAAGTTCGACTTGCAAATACTTTTTTAAGTGGATAACAGTAGGAATTTCATTTAAATAACCGATTTAAGTTTTGGTTTTGTATATAATTACGAGCGTATCCTTGATAAACACAACAATTTTCATACATTGTATAAGTAAAATGCCGTTTACATTGTTTCTTAAAGTTTCTAAACTTATTCCAGTATTTTAAACATGAAAGCCATAAACCTTTCTGAAAATTGCATGGTGGGAAAAATACCGCTGTGACTCACACATGTGCGAATTTGTTATTAATTCAAACATACTGAATATTTAAATATATAATATGCCCATCGCTAAATACATATTTTTATAATATAGCACTATATGTGCTACATCCAGCCGTGGATCGCCCTTATACCATGTTTAATATGATAATTTGTATGATTTGTTTGTGTGACGTCACATCCGGGGTTGTGAGCTCAGCTGTAAATATTATGTTAAAGTGGTTAAATGAAGCGACGCGCCTGCACACTTCAACCTATTCATGAGAGATGTGAGTGTTCTCATTAATAAGGAAGATCTATACCAGCTTGTCAATCAGTACTAGTATACCTTCAATTTCAAGTAAGCGATGTCTGAAGCACATACTTAACTAAACAATAACATAATGTGACTATGCACTTGAATATTCTTTCTTACTTCCATGCAACAGCCTGTCGGGTTAAACGAGTGCTTTTGGACAATTAAAAATGTATATGTATTACTTTAACACAATGTGAAACATTCCCAAATAGATGAAATACAAAGTATTTGACGATGACTTACATCTATATGTTAGACATATGCTGTAATAATACATACGTATGCTCTATTTTGCTCACGAAGCTCCATGGAAATAAGTACTCTATGACAAGTTATGAATGCATAGACAATTGATATCAATATAAATCGATGAATTAATGAATTAATGTTTTTGTCTAAACGATCAATTCATGTTTGTCTATTATATATCTGAGACATGAATTCGGTCCAAATTATTCAGATTTGTCCAACTGAAATATACAATAACTTTTTGAAAAATGCATCTGTGCATTCTCAGGAAATGATTTTTTTAAACAACTTTCATTTCTTACTTATAAGAAAACAGTGCAATGTTTAACCGTTTCTTGTAATCTTCTCCGTGTTAACAACGTCGACGTTATCAAGGTTAAAGACATTTATAATTGCCTCACACCCTTTCTATAACCCAGCTTATCCGACAGGCGACCGATGGCATGCACAGGGTCGATACCGGCGATAACTATTTTGTTTCAGAAAGGAGCAATCCGATGTACATACCCATTTATATGAAATATCACATATGGAATCTATATGCGTCCTTCTTACACCAATCTCAGTTAAAACCCCTGTACGAAACGATATCAGCGCAACATACAGCTAAAGCAACGCACGTCTGTGTACGTTCTCCTGAAGCAAATAACAATTAAAGCAGCATCCCGAAACGGGGTCAGCCTTACAGGCAACCAACATGAGGTCTGCTTGTTCTTGTCCGAAAAGGGCCATAGTACATACACACTTATTCACTATAAATAACGAACACGGCACATGTATGTACGTCTCCCCGGCAGATACCGTTATTCAAACTTCGGACCCTTACTATGTCAGCCGAATACGCAAATTATGGGCGGTATGTGTACACAAAGTCGCTGACGGGACATTACTTTGTTTTCAAAAAGGAGCCCAGGTTAATGTCAATTCAGTGGAAATAACGCACATGACATGAATGTATATGTCGCTGACGCCCAATATAATAAAAACCCAGACTCGAAAGTACATCTGCATTCACAAGGTCTACGTGCATCAAATCACAGAAAGGGGTCATTTAAGTTGCATTTCCCTTCACTTAGAAACACTCACATGACATGTGCGTACGTCTCCATGACTCTCAGCCTAATTAAATTCCTTGCCCGAGGTCTTCGTTCAGCAGGATATTACCGGAGGAAAACTCTTGTATGTCATGTACATTACAAAACCATTTATCTGTGAAAATATTCCTTATTAAAACTTTTGCCCGAAACAATTTTACTGTGACAGTCAGTAAACGGGTTGTTTGCGAGTACTAGGTTGCAAACGGGAAAAAAACCCAGATAATTCTTTAGAAAAGGGACGATTAAAGGGTATTCCTATTGACTGGACATAACGGTAACGGCATTTATGTTTATTTTTCTGACGCTCACGCTAATTTAAACCCCGTACAGTAATTTGGTCTTTCATAACAGTAGCCGACGGGAGGTGTATCTGCACTTGCTTGCTACAGAGGGATAGCTCTTATTTGATTAAGAGGAGCTATTAAATGTATACACCCATTCACAGACAAAAACGCACACGTGTACGTTCACCCAAGGCCAACACTAATTAAAACCACAGATCTACACTAGGTCAATAAGATAGGTAGCCGATGGGAGGTCTGCATACACCAGTTCGCTACCGGGAAATAACGCTTGTTTGTCAGAAAAATGCTATTTTATGTGAATACCCATTCAATAAAAATGACTCATTCGGCGCCTGATAGCGTTCCCCTGCCTTCCAACCTAATTGACATTTTATAGGCATTACATATAACCACCATGCTGTTATGAATTGTTGACCAGTCAACTGGAAAATTGAAACAGTTAACACAACCGTAAGAAGAATCACCAAGCATTGTGTTTGATGTTCGAGTGTGTTTTGCCCAACCCAGCCATTCGGCTGCTTGCGTTTATTTCAAGAAACACTCTCGATATAGTTTTTGATAAACATCGTAAAAGAATTGATGCAAATCTTTTATCGTTTGGCAAGTAAACTGCACTATGTGTTGATTCATCATTGACCGACAAACCCCATTACACGCCTAGTGTCATCATATCGTTCAAACAATGTCATCTCGACTATCCTCGTTTTTCGTTCCAAGAAACACTTATTGTAGATATGAATCAGCTTTGCTTCATCACAACTATAAATAAATTACGATAAGTCACAATTAATTGCACATTTCTTTGGATGTAATTATTTGATAAGGATGATGTTTGCCTATCAAGTTAGAATTGTTACATGTTGTCTAAATGAAGCACGTGCGCGTGATCGTTTATGCGATTACGTGATTGAATTTATGTTTAGCGTTGTTATTAACATAGAATGAACAGTGCCCAGTGTGAATAAAGGTCCCAAACAAGAGTGGTTGTTTCCGTCTATGGATTAACACGTCTTTTTAAAGTACAAAACAACATATCGCGATGATATTGCCACGTGTCGTCTTAGTTTGTCACGTGCACGTGCACATTCATACAATTAATCATTCTGTTTTTCGTGTTCATGCATAGTTATCAGGTTTCAGTGGTCAAACATTAAAATCTACACACCAAGCTAGCACGCTGGAATGTCTAATGCCTCTAAATATATATCTGATATAGTCACGTGTCAATGCCTCTAAATATATATCTGATATAGTCACGTGTCATTGTCAATACCTCTAAATTCGATTAATCTACATGACCATTTATTTAATCGAGCGTTCCTTTGTTAAACTTAATACGTACAGGTTTTATGTGTTGGTTTCCAAGAGTCCCAAACAAGAAACAAGTGCGTTCCTAGAAATTAGAATGGCATCTGTTTTTATGCACCCAAACACTAATTACGTTGGTGAAGTCATGTCGGAATACACAACATGCTCATGATACTTCATCGGAATTAGCCTTCGTGCTTCTTTAAGCGCTTTTATTCACCGCCATATGCGGATTGATATTGATTTGAGTTGTCAGTCCTTCTGTCCGTCAATCCGTCAATGCGTTGTTTCGTCTGTCCGGAACACTTTAGTGTCCGGGGCACTATCTTAGAAAGACTTTGGCCGATTCCACTGTGGGAGCAGTGGTCTAATGGTTGGACGCTGGCTTAGGGATCGAGAAGTCCCGGGTCCGCACTGACCACCGTAATTTCCTTGAGCAAGAAATTTGTCCCACATCTGCTCCTCTCCACCCAGGTGTATAAATGGGTACCTGTGGGGTATATACGCCAATGTGCCGTGGCTGCATACTGCACCAAGATGTTAACGGACGACTTATGACCCATTGATTATGGAAAAATGTAAAGCGCCTTACAACGCAAATCTCGAGTATGAAAAGGGCTCTATATAAGGGTGGTATAATAATAATGTGGTATAATTTCAGTGTAACTTTGTATGAGTGTATACATGGATACAAAGATAATGCACTTCTAATGCCGCCGCAATCAATGTGCAAAAACGGAGTCATGGCCCTTTTAACTAGAAAATAAGCAAACTTTTGTGTACGAAGCCAGATCTTGGCACTTCTTTGGCAAAACTTTAACCTTGGTCATTACTTTTGCAATTTGAAGATAGCAACTTGATATATGGCGCGCATGTGTATCCCATGGAGCTGCACATTTTAAGTGTTGAAAGGTAAAGGTCAAGGTCATCCTTCAAGGTCAAAGATCGAAAATTTGGCTTCAAAGCGGCGCATTAGAGGGCATTGGATTTCTAAAAACACATCTATTTTTGTTACTCAAAAACACTGTTTGTTATAAGATTTTTTCTGACTTGATTTGTATCTCTACTAATATTCAAGGCACATCTATGAAACTTACCCCCGTTGTTCTAAATCATCTGGGGCTGAGTCACATTTAAGACCAATACCTCAGAGGAAATGTCAAGGTCAAAAAGTAAGGTTAAATATCACATATTTGATTATTTATTCATTATTTAACCAGTAATGTCAAAATTTTAAGGCGACTTTTATTGTTGCATAAATGTAAATAACATATTCCGTAACCAACGTTATCAATAATCATATCTGTTATAAAATATATACGGCTTAAAACACTTGACTTTGACTTGACGACATGTTACTTGGTTTTTGGATGGACTGGTTTGTGCATTTTATTAAATGTTTGTTCTGTTGATTGTATTGAGCTGTGTTGTGTAATCTTATAGGCACTGTACGTATAAGTTCAATTACGATAACCTCTTAAAAGCCACTTTTTTATACATTTACCACTTACCAAATTTATTTTAAAGCTAAAAGGAATAATGCATGCGTGCCAGAACTAATTTTAAAGTGAGCGGTATTTTAGGTTATGTCCTATCTTAAATAATTCGTATAGTACTTTGGTAAAACCTTATGTTGGTAAGAAGATGCAGAAAAAAAATTATGTAATGTCTATTCGCATACATGTTTATGGATATACATACAATCGTTCTTAGTTGACGGTACAAGTATTCAGCAATTATCTTGTCTATACACGACCATACCTGTATGGCCCGATATTTTGCCGGACTTTTACGCATGCATAGGCATTTGTACAATAACTTGATATATATGATTATATTGTATGGCGATTTGTCGCACAAAACACAAGTGGCACTAGCTCTTAGGATTTTGGGCAAACCCGAAGGTCAAATTTAAAGAAGGGCAACACTACCCATTAAAGAGTCGGACAATGTTCCGAACGGACTGTTTTTTATGTATTCTTTTTACCCGATGGATGTTACATTATTGTTATTGGTTTGAGCTGCTTTTATTTATTAATTACGATTTTTAGCACAGCGTATGTGTGAACATATATTGTACTTTGTATTTAAATATGTTTTTTATTTCTTTAAGCTAGCCACTAATCATAACTTATAAATTTCAAAATACATGTTGGTGGCATGCTGAAGTTCGATATCGAAAGTGTTTATATGATAGTATAGAAAATGGGCTAGGTGAACGTTACCGTGTATTGTGAATCGCGTTCTACACCAATTATACCATGTCTTTCAAGAGGCGACTATATGAATATCACACCAGCATTGAGTTTAAACCATTTCATGCCCGCTCCCGCGTCGACTTTGCCTGTGACATAATCCGTGAACACTATATTGTAGTAAATCAGTTTACAATATAAAAAAGCGTGGTGTTTATTGTGATTCCTGGAAGCGATGGTTATACCAATTTATCTCCATCCAGCCCAATTACTTTCTTCTTACATTGTAATATAGCAAGAGTTCACATGATTGCTTTAAAGAGTTCGCTTGTGTTTTGCGTCTGCTAAAATAAATTATAGGTTTAAGTGTTTAATGAGATAAATTATTTAAACCTTTTACAATTAGTGTCAGATTTCACAAGGGCTCAATGTTTCACTTCTTTAAAGGCGTGTCAGTCGTAATTAGGAGACTCACATTAATAATTGAAAACAACAAAATAATCTTATTAAGTATTTACTTGATATTATAAAATATCAGCCCATATCTTCGAATAATTGTACTACACAAACAAACAAAAATAATAAAATGAAAGTAAAGTATGGTATACTCAGCTTTAGATAAGTCAAAGTGCAGTTAAAGTGTCATATTAAATACATATTTAGAATATGATTCTCATTAAAGAATCGCAATAACAATCAAGTAAATTTATCACAACGGGAATTGGAATAAGTGTACACATGTTGAAGACACTAATTGCGTATCTTAACAATTCAATAAGGGGATATTAAGATGCATGGTACATAGTCTTGTTTATCAAGTGCTCCCTGCTATAACATTGTTTGTAAACTCAATGGAGAGATATTTAACTCAAAGTGTGAACATATGTGATAATTTTTTGCTTGTTAATGAAAGTACAGTTTCATGATGTATGATAATTAAACACTTTATACTGTGTACGAATCAACACAGGACAAGTAATTATGTTTGATCGAAATGTCAACGTTTTATAAGTTGTACACTGGCATTATAGCTTATTTAAAAACAATCGAAGAGTTTAATACCCTTAATTATGACAAATGTTTAACTGCATTTGCAAAACATTGCTTATGGGTTTATTTGAATATGGATTGGAAGACATAAACTACATAGGTACTACACTGCATTTTTCTGTGCAAATTATTCCAGAAATAAAAGTGTGTACAACATTGCTGGTGTATTCTTAAATGTGATCAATAGCATCAGTAACTATTTCACATTCTATTTTGCTATTTTATATTCCAACATAAATCCTGATAAACTTCATTTTTGAAAACAACAAACGACTCGTTATGAGAGCCTCTCATACGAATCTGAAAGTAACGCCCTGGATGATGATGATCCTAATGATGATGATAATGATGATGATGAACATGTAATGATGTTGTAAACGATGACGACAACGACGACGATGATGATGATGATGATGATGATGATGATGATGATGATGATGATGATGATGATGATGATGATGATGATGATGATGATGATGATGATGGTGATGATGATGATGATGATGATGATGATGATGATGATGATGATGATGATGATGATGATGATGATGATGATGATGATGATGATGATGATGATGATGATGATGATGATGATGATGATGATGATGATGATGATGATGATGATGATGATGATGATGATGATGATGATGATGATGATGATGATGATGCTGCTGCTGCTGCTGCTGCTGCTGATGATGATGATGATGATGATGATGATGATGATGATGATGATGATGATGATGATGATGATGATGATGATGATGATGATGATGATGATGATGATGATGATGATGATGATGATGATGATGATGATGATGATGATGATGACGCGTGAGCCTTAAGGTTACCACTTGGTGCTTGTGAACAACACAGCGTCCTGTATGTTCTTATAACTTCCGAGTAATTTTAAAGTCCGTTAATGCATGTTGAAATTACATCACAGACAAAGCCGACGCACTGTTCGACGATCATAGCGATTCATATTAAGTCATACCTTAATTGTTATAGTATTCAAAGTTAGAGTGAATATTTAAATACGATTATTACATTGTAGTACTGAGTTATTTCCAAGCTATTTGAGGGAGTGATATTGATGTGTTTAATACGTGTTTTGATTTTGAGCTAAACTGGTCAAAATGACAGGGCATTTTAATAAGTAGTTCGTTAAAACGGCATTATTTACTTAAAGCGGATAGGGAGGTTTCGGAAAGTGTATGGCTTTACTCTCTCAGAAGTTTATTTGCAAAATGATACAGAGTCATGTGTGAAGGTACTCGTGTTCGGTATTTCACAAAAACAAGCTGCAACCAGATTGTTAATCTATTGTGTTGTTGTGTTTTTGTAGATATAAAGAACACTTTACGCCTTTACGCCGTATGACTATAACAAGTCCATAAATCACAGTAATAACATTATTATTCTTTTTTTTTCAACGGCCGCCATTGAAACAGCAAACACCTCTTTTAAATATAAATTAAACGTGTGTAACCATAACACATATACAGCTTTAATCTTCCAAAAGCACTCTTCAACCAGACAATCGGTGTCATAAAATAGAACATAATATTGAAGTACATAGTCACATGATGGAATTGTTTAGTTTTGAGTTTGATACGTCACTTACTTGCACTTAAAGACTTATGATTATGAATAGACGGCCGCTAAAAATCTTCCTCATTAAAGATAATACCCATGACTCATATCTATTGTTTAGTAATAAATTGAACCACTTGAACGCAATCTACATAATGTCCCTCATCAATTCCTAAAGGATAAAGGTTAGATTTTGTAAGGTGATATTTTGAAAACACCAGCACAATATATGCAACTACTTGTCTTATTGATTTTAAAAATGTTAGCTTTATAATCAAATTTAAACATTTGTTTTTCTCACTGATATCTTTGAGACCTTCAAATAAATACGATAGTAATATTATATTAGTGTATATAACTTTATGAGGTATGATATAATACTAAGATTGCAATTTGAAATGTTACCGAATAAATATTACTGTATGCAAATAATATATAATAATACACGTATCGCAGATAAGTTTTGGAATCTTCATGGAAGTATGCCGCGTAACACAATTTTATTAAAACAACCTATAATCAAGGTCAATCTTTATGATATGGAAACATTAATTTATAAGGAATGGTCAAAGGTAAAAACTGTTCAAGTATCTAACTGATGTATTATTTTTTGTGCGTGAAAGACGAACCGGTTCAAGACCGGATTCATGCAATCGCTAGAAAATCATTACCGATAATACCAGGTGCATAAAATATCAATGAATAAACGAGCAGAGAAAAGCGATGCTTTATGGATATTGCTTTTGTTAGTCGTCACCAAAGTTTAAAAAAGGCCACACACTTGTTGATGATTAATTAAGGAAAGGAAGCTGTAAAATATCGAAACAAATTTTCATTCAACTGAATTCATAATACCGTTTATTATGACCTCATAATCAAAACAATAAATTGTGTCGATGTATTTGTTTATTGTAAGTATGTGAATATAGAACTACATTGTACAGCCATTTCTCTTTGAATGATAATCGACCGGCATAACATCATATTAGGGAAGCTGCCCCAAACTATGATTGGCAATTTGACAGGAGATCTTGCAATGCAATACCAAATGAAGAAGTTGTAAAAAATAAAAATAGATTTCACCATGATCATTACTTGCAGATATGTGAAGACGCATCCTTTAAGGACATACAAATGATGATAATGATAATGATGATTATGATGATGATGATGAAGATGATGATGATGATGATGATGATGATGATGATGATGATGATGATGATGATGATGATGATGATGATGATGATGATGATGATGATGATGATGTTGATTCTTATGATGATGTTGATTCTTATGATGATGATGATGATGATTCCGACGATGTTGACGACGACGAAGACGACGATGCCGATGACGATGACGACGATGATGATGGTGATGACGATGATGATGACGATGATGACGATGATGGTCATAATGATGATGACGCTGATGATGCTTATGGTGATGATGATGATAATTGTGATGATGATGGTGATGATGATGATGATGATGATGATGATGATGGTGATGATGATGATGATGATGATGATGATGATGATGATGATGATGATGATGATGATGATGATGATGATGATGATGATGATGATGATGATGATGATGATGATGATGATGATGAAGATGATGATGGTGATGGTGATGGTGATGATGGTGATGATGATGATGATGATGATGATGATGATGATGATGATGATGATGATGATGATGATGATGATGATGGTGATGATGATGATGATGATGATGATGATGATGATGATGATGATGATGATGATGATGATGATGATGATGATGATGATGATGATGATGATGATGATGATGATGATGATGATGATGATGATGATGATGATGATGATGATGATGATGATGATGATGATGATGATGATGTGGGGGAGGAG
>NW_026273332.1:155000-157500 GCF_020536995.1 Dreissena polymorpha | reverse complement strand
TTTTAAAGGGACATTTTGGTAAAATTATGATTTTCATATGGTTATAGATAAAAAAAAAACATAATTTAATATGCGAACTGCTCCCAGTGAACAAGACTAATGTCGGTGAAACAATAAAGCATTTGTTACATGTTCTCCTTGATAATTTGGAAAATAGGTCGAGTACTAATGTGAAGGTTTTCTCTTATTAACACGACATGATGCAAACAGCAGTTGTAGCAAACTATATTTTGATACCATACAATCTGGGCTCGAATTCCGGGGAGAACAATCTTGTGTATTCAACTTTTGCTGGCAATTATAAATAAAATAAACTATGTAAAATATTATTGAACTGTAAATAACCATATTTCAAGCCACACAACTTATGTGGCATATAAATGAAATACATGTTAATCAATACATAAAGATGCAATTTGAAATTGCAATTTGCAAAATTGTCATTAAATCTATAGCCTAGTTGGCAAGTTATTTAATATTTTTCAAACGGCAACGCTTTTAAAACCGTAAGTATGATTTCTATAAATACATACGTCCATTTCGACAAACGCGATGATTTTTCAGTTTTAAAGCGCAAAAAAAATATTTCTACATTGTAACCACCAGATATATTCTTATTGGCATAGATAAAATTAAAGTTATATCTATAGCCTAGTTAGCAAGTAATTTATTATGTTTCAAACGGTACCGCTTTTATAACCGAAAGTTGGATTTCTAGACGTTTACGTCCATTTCGGCAAACGCGATTATTTAAGTTTATAAGCGCAAACATGAGGGATTTCTACCTTGTAACCACCATATATATTATAATTGGCGTAGAGAAAATATGTTTCTTATATATACTTAAATTTACTATGCCAAATAAGATGTATGGCTTTTATAACTATTTTTTGTTTAATCTGTGTTCAAGTCCCTTTAAGTGGAGCGACCAGAATATAATTCAAATAACATAGTTATTTATAATAGCTGTTTTTGGAAAATAAGCCGTTAATAATAGAACTATTCGGTTTCGAGATATAAGTGTACTAATTTCCTGTAATAAATTTATGGCCTTAAAAAAGCTGGACCAAGTCATACTAAATATAACCCATATTTGCATTACAACTGTCAAGCCTGAAATAACATGTCATTGTCTCCTTTATACAAAATTAACACTGTTCACATGTAACACACAAATGGGTTTAACAAGGATGTAGAAAAGGAACAAAAATCTGATTTAAACATGACTACTTATTATACACGTGTAAAAATACCGTGATGTAAGCAATACCCTCACGTATCTTGTACTTAAAGGATACGAAATTACAAGCGAGCATCACTGCAGAATTTAGATTGTGAATAGTAAATATATATATATATTACAAATACATTGACAAACTATAGGTTTTCGTACATACATGGATTTGTTTTATGGGGCAGTTTTGTATATTATATCATTAATTCAATATTTTTCCCGGGGTACGAAATTCCGTGTTTGTAAAGATAGTAAAAAAAATATTTCAGTGTCGAGTGTTTTTGATAATTTAACTCCATAAAATGTATGCGCAACTGAATGAAAAAACAACCTTAATTAATTGATCAACCATTTGTTAAATATATGCTGCGTTCAATTTTACTCGTAGCGCACTCATTAAGCATCTCTCCAAAGTTGCCCGTGTGTATATGTTCGATAATTGTATGCAGTGAACCAAAAACATTTGTAAGATTATCCATCAATTTATAAAAATCATGTATTTCATTTTCCCATCCAAAGGGTTATCATTCTTTATAGTAAAGTCTGGACAATAATGGTTTATTAAGAAGAGCCGTAAAGTTGTAAGCATGTACTTAACACATTTGATAAGAGTGTTCACCCTCCACATATCAGGCCGCGTGATCTCGACTACAAAAAAGAATTACGTTTTGAAATTAAATGCACTCAGCTTGTCTTAATATTCTTGCACAAACAACTCCTTTATTATCATCTAGTCAGAGCATATTGCTGTAGATGTACTCTACCGTAATTGAACAAAAATAGCCGCTAAGTTTCATAAGCGGAAATTCGCCATTGATGCTCAAAATAATAATACGTACCAATGTTTGTTCTTTTTGCGGTCCCTGTGGAATAAAAAAAAATATACTTATTTTTCAAAATCCATTGGCAATCCTTATGTTGACGTAAAACTTTGTGTTATTTGTCCATTATTGAACATGTCAGAGTTTTTGTGGTACATAACAAACCAATCAAACTGTGAAATATTGGCATATGGCCAAATGAAATTTAAGGTTCAATTTTCAAACTGTGAAATATTGGCATATGGCCAAATGAAATTTAAGGTTCAATTTTGTGTTCTTTCCCATCTTTCTATTTTTTTGGATGAGAATGCCGACGCAGGGCTATTACTCTGAACCAGCCTTGTACTAGAAAATCTGGAATTAATGCATGTGCGTAAAATGTCATCCTATATGAGCGTTTGTAGTGTGCACAGGGTAATCAGTTATGACTATTTATGTTTTATGG
>NW_026273332.1:0-140000 GCF_020536995.1 Dreissena polymorpha | reverse complement strand
CTCTCTGTCAGTAAAAAATCAACCGCTGGAAATCATTCAAAACTTTCCTGAGTCTAAAAAGCAAACTAGGAAGGAATGCTGGGACACACTCCGGTCGTCACAGAATGCTGCCTCAGGCCCGGAAGGACCTCAAAAACATCGAACACACACACGAGGAGATCTTATAATTACAAACACAATGATGCCTCGGGTGCGGAACAACATCATCAACTTTGAAATACACACGCACATAAGATAACTTATTTAAAATAATGCTTTCAGATGACTAAAGAAGGAAGTTTAGAAATTGTAAAGTGTCAGCGATATTTTCGTAGTCAGTTCTTAAGCATCTTGTTTTCATGGATTTTGAACAAAGGTTGACATGTGTCATATTCGCAATCTGCGATGTGTCATTTATAAGTTAAGTTTTTACTACCAAGAAAAAATTGCACAAGTGTTACTAGGAATTGAATATTAATTACTCATCATGGACAATTAAATTGACACTTGATAATAAGTAGTACGATAAAGCCAAATCATTTTGGTATGAAAAAAACAATCGTTATACACTTTGCGTTTTGTTTATTGACATCTGTCTGCATACACTAGTGTTTGAAGGATTTCTTAGAAGAAAAAATGTTTTATACCGCTGGTATATGTGTGCTTACTTATAACACATCTGCTTTAGTAATTTCGTGTTTGTTTTCTGAAATAACATCGTAAACGTTAATAGTCAGTACCAACAAAGACTCGAATACAGAATTAGCGGAGCAAACAATATACCTAACCTTAAGAATCACAACGATTAAACGGGCAAATCGAAGATATTTTCCCGTAAATATATAGATGTATTAACGCACATATGAAATTAGTTAGAAGTATATGTTGATGTCAAAAACACATTCCTTCCGATGCACGCCTTTACTAAGATTAAAACTACAAACATAGCCATCTGCAACATTACAGTCCCGATACCGATATTGGAAATGCGTGTAGCGTCACTTGATATACATTTCATTTATAGCGATTTGATATTTCCGGCTAATTTTCCAGTGCCCAAACTTGTTTTGGGGACAATGTTTGAATTAAAAGAATACATATGTTAATAACCGTTTAATAAATGTTTGTAAAACAAGAGACGAATGTGTTAACAATCCTGATTACCGGTAAATAATGTTTGATTGAAATATGTGGTACCGTATTTTGAATCAGTATATTGATTCAAATTATGTCCCTTTAAATCTTAATCGGCTAAGACAACATCTAGTAGAAAAGATTGGTACTTGTAAATACGCCAATGACATTTGAACAAGTGATTTCCGTTTTATGAGCACAATTATTAAATAAAAAGCAAGACAAAGCGCGTAAGGGCAGCAGTCATTTTGGACCGAATGAATACGATTAGGCGTAATTGATTAAAGATAACATGTGTATCATGATTCATATATTGGTGTCGGTATTTCTGCTAGCCTTTGGTGGACAGCGTAAGTTAACATGGGGAAAGGTTTAGGTCCTCTTGTCTGCTAGATTAGACACACTAATATTTGAGCAGAATACAGTCGAAACTGACCTAACGGCCACTCGAGAATAACGGTGAACTGCAGACAACGGTCAGTCTGGATTCCCCCGACGAGAATCACTTTATATTACATTTGGAAATAACTGTCACTCGTCTATAACGTCAAACGGCCACTACATCCCACTCCGAAAGTCATTTTTGAACTGTAAACAACGGTCACGCGACAGTCGTTTTCGAGTCGCGAAAATTAAAAACACAGCACATTATTTTGTCATTCTATTTTGCGGGTAAAGCATTTGATACCGGTAATTGCCTTTGATAGTTATTAGACCGAGAGTTATTTCTGAACTGGAAACAACGGTCGCGTCAGTCGTTCGAGTCGCGAAAATTAATAACAAAAACAAAACAGGTGCACGCAATAATGTGTGTATACGTAGCAATTGTCGGCTGCATTCATAACAACAAAGAATGAGCGCGTGACGAGGTCAATAAATCTGTATAGCTGATAAGGTGTTAAAAACAACACTTCGCTGGCGAGTGTTGTTATAAGAAGGCGATAAAAGGTTTAGTGATGGTCTATTCTGGAAAATGTACACTGAAGTGCAACTTTTGTAGCATACTAAATAGTTAAAATACGAGTTTGGCGTCTTTTTCTTTGAATTAGAACGATACGGTTATACAGTACTGTCGGTATATGACAGCGAATCCGATTTGATAATTGTTCGGACGTGACGTTAATGACACATAACAATCTTTATTAAAAAATATGACAGCGAATCCGCATTTAAGACGTGTTCGGTCGTGACGTCAATGCACGTGGTAAGCTTTTTTTAGTGAATAAACAAGATGCATGAGTAAAAAATTATACTAGTGTTGATAAAGTCATTGATTTAGTTCAACATTATGAAATTAAATCAATTTATAAGATATTATTCTGTATTTTCTAATTATGTTATTATGTTTAGTTATCGGTTTCACACTGTATGGAAACGAGTGGGCGGGGGTAACGACGTAGCTATACTACCAACTGACCAAAAATTGTGATCCGAAAACAACGGTCACCTGTGGACAACGGCCACTTAGGTCATTTCTCTTTACTGACCGCTGTTCTCAGGTTATCCTGCCTAATGAAACAGGAGCAGGTTGTTTTGAGAAGATATATACAGGATCTCATGACATCGATGACCACAACAAATCGGCAGCACAGTGAGGTGGTTTCTTCTAATCAGAGGTTGACATTTGTCCAGGAGAGACTCGATAATATGGATAGTCAAGTAAAAGAAGTCGCAACGGCGGAAGTAGGGCGACGCACGCACCTGCTAAGAAGAAGGCAGCAACCCAGATACGATTGAATTCTGTCCACAAGATTCAGGATGGCACACTGACCGATATTAACATATTAGTTTATATATATATATATATATATATATATATATATATATATATATATATATATATATATATATATATATATGTTGGTTCAAAGTATAGTACATTACATTCATGTGAATATAAAAAAAGAAAAAACACCTTAATGGCTAAGAAGACAAGAATCTACGATGCTTATTTGAGTTCTGTTCAATGCTATAGTTACTAGAGAATAAAATATGGATCAGGTAGTTAAGGATACTATTGATCAACACTCACACTTTCCAGTCACGGGTTCAACGTTTGGAGGGGATCTTATTTAAAAAAAACAACAATGACTATCGAATCACAAGTCAGTTCGACGAGAGGAAATATATCCGGCTCCATCATATCTTAGGTAAGTGTGGGATTTAATAAATATCTTTAGAACACTCGTAACTGATTGTCGGATCTAAATGTATTTTCCACTGCTTATTCCTCATGTTTTCACACTTCAATGTTAGATGACTTGTAAGAGAAAGGAACGCTTTAAATTGTATTTATTAAGATACGTGTCTCAAATTCCAATGCATATCCTGATTGAGTAAAAGTTAATGTTATTGTGTTTAATACAACTTACATTGTGCAAAACATGCATGCAACCTTAAAAAGAATCCTACTCATATAGTAAAACGTCACGTCGGTGTCATGTAAGCTAAGTTTTAGTTATCGTTGTGTTAATGTCATATTATTAAAAAATATAATTAATATATTGACAGTTCAATTAAAACAAGTGATATGTTCACAAAAGCATTATATAAACGGTTCAATAAAAGTAAGTTGAAATTATACATAGAAGAACGCAATGTGTTTAATATCTTTACAATTAAAGTTATGTTCGACCAAACTGTTATCACTAAATACTGTTTCCAATACACACATGCTAATATTAAATCTATACTATTATATTATATATACGTGTTACTACAATTATTTCAATTAATGTAATGCTTATTGGGATCAATATACTGATTGAAAATCGGTTCAATACAAAGAAGTTTCTGTTTATATTTGCTGTTAAATTCGTGTATTATCACTCATCTAAAATAAACATCATACACATTTGCATTTGAAATCCATGATTAGGTATCAACGTATTTAACATAAGTTACAAGGTTTCTTAAGGTTGAATAAATTAATATTAACCAATAGCTTAAATTGAGTAGACGAGTCTCGAAAATAAAAAGTAGAGACCTCTTAATCACTATGTTATTTACAACAAGTGGCTGTAAGAACGATCAGCTGTGAAAATTTAAGCCCATAACAGCAATACTTGACAGTTGGATATATTATTTTGTAATTATGTTTCAGTTAAGGAAGTCACACACTTATGGTAATAATTATACATCCGTTTTATTTAAGCCCCATCATAGTGTTACATATATAAGACAATGTTTTGAAAAACTGAAAAACATACCGTTAAAGGAGAGCACAAGAGACATTTTTATTTTCAAAACACATAGGTAAACAATATGTTCGAACCGACATGATCTTGTCTTAAAAAGGCACACAACTGATAAACATGATTTTGCATTAGTTTTACTGTAGATCAATGTTCATTGTCATGGGAATCTATCATCATAAGAGTTTGCTAATGTGATGTTCATACAAACATTATTACGAAAACACAGTAGAAGGTACATTAGTCTAGTCGCAGGTATGAAACAAATCAGTACAGATGGATATCTGTGTAAAAATATCAAATTTAGCTTTATAATAGACATGTGTAGATAACTTGGTTCACCAAAAACAGTTTGTGTGTCGTGGTTTTTTGTTCAAATTCAAACTGAATTCTAGCGTGTACTGAAATATTATAACAATATACAATACTTTTTAATCCCGAGTCGGAGTTGTTATATCTACCACTGCTTCCTCTGGCCCTGGAACCATTCCCGAGTCCGAGTTGTTATATCTACCACTGCTTCCTCTTGCCCTAGAATCATTCCCGAGTCCGAGTTTGTATATCTACCACTGTTTCCTCTGGCCCTGGAATCATTGCCGAGTCCGAGTTGTTATATCTACCACTGCTTCCTCTGGTCCTGGAACCATTGCCGAGTCCGAGTTGTTATATCTACCACTGCTTCCTCTGGCCCTGGAACCATTCCCGAGTCCGAGCTGTTATATCTACCACTGCTTCCTCTGGACTGCAGACAAATATCCACGGCCGTCACTCGACTACAATTCAACAGCTGGAAGACGTTTAGATGGGAGTATTCATGCACAAGTTATAAAATTTATTGTTTGTACTGTACAATGAGGAACACGTGTATACAATAATTGTTAGACAGTTGGCTTTAAAATTCATATTTAGATTGGGAAATTCAAGAGGATCATTATCATTATAAGTTACGTGACTCATCAAGCCCCATATTACAAGCTATACAATACGGCCTCAATAATAGATCTGGCACAGTACGCACATGGTGGGATTTAACATTTGGTTTAAACTCATCATGTTATGCATTACCTGAACGTAAACATTATAGCCTCTTAAATCAACGGATCTTATACATCCATTGTCAATATCACAAAATAGATGAATGCAACAGAACCTTCACATTTTGGTGGTAGAGTGCATTGAACGTTGTATTGATTCAGTCTTAAAATAACGTAAATGGCAATCAATACGAGCACATAAATATTGTGCGCAAAATGTGAAATCTTTACAAAGCGATTTGGATTAAACATCGATCTTCAGTTTCTTAAATATTAAATCAATTTGACGGTATATTGTGTATTTAAAATTGAAAAGATATGTTTCGACGTCAGAAATGTTCATCGCTTAGAAAAATGTGTGTTAATTGATATGAACATTATCGTATGGATACTTTAAACAGAAACATCGACAACTTAACGTAAAAAAGATGTCCGTCTTTCTCTTCATGAGGCAGGTTTCCCGAAGGATGCCCTACCTCTGCGTACCTTGGAACCGGAAAATTCTTCATACTTACTTTTAAATGAAATTCAGCCAATTATAATCTCAAAAGATGCTTGTCCATCCCTTGTGTATCCAAATAAAGTTAGCTTAACCCATATTATAAAACATTAATATACAATAGCTTTTACTACATGTTCTTAATGTGCTGATCTGTTTTTATAATAAAATTTTGTAGTATTTATGCGGAGATAAAATGGACTGTTGAAATGTTAAAATTGACAACCAGTATTTACTTTATTTTATTTATTCATCTCTGGATTGTCACTCGTTTAGTCATATCGCATCAAATTGATGTTGTAATCATCTCCAGATTGTTACTCACTCGTTTGGTCATATCGCATCAAATTGATGTTTTATTAATCTTTGGAGTGTCTCTAACTGTGGGGTCATATCGCATCAAATTGTTCATCTCGTCAATACACTCACTTACTTGTATCATTCGTCCATCTCGTCTTACCTCGCACTCACTCGTCACACTCAATTGAGAATAACATGTTACTGCCTCATCTGTTTGTAATTTATCAGGCGAGTCTAAAAATAATTTAACGGCTCGGCTGCTGTTCGTACCGAGCCTTATATATTACATAAAGATCAGGTAGTTACATGTTTTTCTGTTTACCATATCTCTACGTCCCACATTTGAAAAACACAAATGAAAAAATCACTAGGACGCTACATGTTAGCGATAATGAATATGATTTTTGACAGTTTGCGTCTTAGTAATCACGTCTTAAGCACCTGTTCTTAATATATGTACAACATCTTAGTGTGTTTTGACTAAATATATATTACATATTGGTATAGTTTGTTTGTTTTGTTACATTTGATTCTATTTTACTACAAATGATGATGGTTTAGTTGATTCAGTGTAATTTGACCTACCTCCTACTATCGACTTATATAAGAACTTCCTGTTCCCCGTGTTTTTTCTCAGTAACGTCGGTTGTTGTTTATCACTTATCACGTCTTACTCACTCATCTGGGATTGTTTAGCGATATAAGAACTAGCATATCAATTCTCTTCAGTCCGAAGCCATTTACATCAGCTGTTGTGTCCTGTGATCAGGGCTTCGAATCTTCTGCGGATCCGCATATTTACATCCACGAGGTTATTTTTTAGACCGATGCAAACATTATACATATATGGGTGTTTGGATACGATCAAAAACACTTTTCTCAGTAGTGTATTCGCTCAGAAAAATTTGAGCAACGTTTACTTAGATATGCTAAGAAAGCTGTGTTTGAACATAGATAGTTAGATATATATATTTATTTATGCAAGGAATGCATACATGGGCATTTACAACATGTACAATATAAAAAAATATAACATACATGAAGATAAATATACCATGACATTCACACCAACACCAAGGATAACACAAAGATGAGTAAACCCATATTTCCAGTGTGGTCCTTTGTGCTGGTGGCATGACAAAGAGTGGCACTTACACTAAAACATTGAGAATGCATAGCATTTATGGAAGATAGGATCAATGTTGACTAGAAACAATTGCTGACTAGAAATGATGCCTTAATTCGAAAAAAAACAAACTATGCACATAAAAAGTTACAGATTTTCTAATAAACGAGTTTTTAAAGACGACTTTAAAACAGACAATCCATCAATCTGTGTTATACTGGAGGGTAAATTGTTCCATAATGAGCATCTCGTGTAACAAAAGGACGTTGACCCGAAACCTTTGACCTTGGAGACAGCAAATGCACCTTAAAAAAACAACATAAAAACATATAACATAAAAAAGCGAACTCGAACTCAAATATATGAACGAAGAAATTCATTGAGATTGTATTCTAATCGAAATGATGGCGAAGTTTTAATGGTGATAAGATTGTCAATAATTGTGAGTCTTAATACAGCTGGTTCTGTGCAGCGTGTGTATTAAGTTAATACAATTATAAATTGAGGATGGGTGGTGAGCACATTACTAGTGGCCTATTATATAATGAAACATTAATATATGACAATTGTTAAATTGGCACTGTGTTATTCGTGGAGTAATTTACTTAAACAGACAAACATGATATATTTTTTTTGCGGAACGAAAACTATGTCACTATGAGCATTTCATGCGCAGGTAAGCTAACAAAAACATCAAATTAAGCTTTAATAAATTGTACATTATTTCAATATCTTTTAAAATATGTTCATTATTTAAGTACATATTATATATCGTTACTATCATTAGTATTAATTTGACGTCGCGATCGAGCCGTTATTCTTATATGGCGGGCAAATACGATTATATATACCCATGGGCCGGTTTTCACTGAAGTGAATCGGATCGCTCCGCTTTAACTTAATGAAACGGCGTCCACATTCAGTTTAAGCTAACGGTGATAAATACGAATAAGCCAGTATTCAACGAAATAATATATACTAATTAATTGCATTAAAATAAAACGTAGCAATCACTAGGGATAGCTTAAACTGGAAGGTTTTGTCATACATCATTAATGGCGTAATCAATTCAAGAAGATTAACATAAGCACATGCCATACATTTATCAACATATGCATAAACATCACAAAACAGTGAGTATCCAAAACGACATCATACAAGGGACACTATGATTCCTGTTCTATGTTAGTTAATTCAAATTAATGAAGAGTAGAATAGCAATGATTATATTAAGGCTCATGCATATAAATTCCGTTTGTTTATATTTCATAACATACAACGCATGAAACATGGCGGAATAAATGCTCACATTTTAACCATTAAATGCGTGTATAGTTAAATGTGTTTTATATCGTGCACAAGAAAATTGGTTTGTAAAGTATGTTCAGCCATTTATAAGACGAAGAACACGCCGGATGTGCCAGTCAGCAGCATTACATCGATCAGGACAACGACAACACAACGATTGTCTGTAGATATATATCGCCCAATAATAGTTTCCTTCCATTTCATAGCAGTGACCCAGCAAGTTCATTGCAGTCTCGTGGTGCTTCAGGTCGCTTTGTTTTTCGTCATCACATATATAAGATGCTAAGACTGATAAATAATGTAGCTGTATATAACGTTCACCGAGTGCTCCATACGTGAGATACTATAGATAGTGTAAAAACGAACGAGCATCCACCTCAGCGTTGTACATCCATTGTCCATTATTGCTATTGCTCTGTGCGACGTCTTGTTCAGTGATGTTGTGATTCATTTTAAACAACAATATAGCAGGATTGCGGTAAGATTCGTGTCAAGGACAGTGCGTCGTCAAAGAAAGCGTGACGTCGTCACAATTTGACTCGTGGCTTTACATTTATATGGGTTATAATCCTGGTCGAAAATAATAAGCTAGTTTTATGTGGGGTTTTTTCCAAGCTAATTTTGCTCTATAAGTAGTGCTAAATTCGGTGCATGTCAGATCTATCAGAGTTAACATTTACGCGAGATAATCTTATTTTTGTCTGGTTATTTATTGATAAATATCAGAAAACTAACATATGAATTCCATAATTGCTTATTATTATTATTGCCTTTTAATGGATTATGCATCGAAAAAATCTCAGAGATTTAAAAATGATAATCTACTTTTTGATGAAAGGGAACACTTTCGCTCTTGTTCACTTTTGTTCTATGAAATGACTTCGTTTTGACGTCATAACGTGATAATTTCAGAAAAATCTCCAGTCAAACCTTTTTTATTAAAACAATCATAATATTTTCATGAGTGAGTGAATGTATTTATTTTCGATGGCATCACAAGTGGATGAAAAGAATTAATTGTTTTGTTATTTAATTCTTTTCAACTGTTTGTAAACATTTTAAAAGGTTTAACCATTAGACTTTCTTGGGAATAATACATCCGTCTTTTTAACTTAAAAAAGTGAAAGAATTTACCTTATTTTCTCATTATTTCTTTCTGTTTGAAATAAGTAATAATCAGTTTTAAATAACCTATGTTACTCTTTAAACCACAATAAAACAAAAAAACAAATATTTTTGATTAAATTGAAAGCCATAAATTCAAAATTTATTACAATTTGAAGATTTCCTATTATGCGTACAAGTAAACCCAATTTAACTAATTGGATGTTTGGCAAATGTTAACGATTCTTTACTTAAAAAACTTGACTACACTCATATAAACATATGTTTAAATAACTGCCCTTAAGATTTTTAAAAATCAGATATCTTCTACTTAGCATTTTGTAAGCTTCATAAGATTTCTAGTAATAAAGTAATTTTAAGATTATATAAAACGAGTTTCGTTTCTGGTGTAGTATACATGATACATACACTTACCGAGCGATTTTTTCTGAATTAATTGACCTCTCCACTCCACAGGTGGTTAGCGTGTGGCTATGCTATTAATTAGTGAAAACATCATTTTGAATGATAAATAATCATATTATAACAAAAAATTAACTTTTCTGAAAAAAAAAATTTCACTATCAAATATATATATAACAAGGTATGCAACTCAAAATCAGCCCAAAACGGGGTGCATCGCTTTGAACAGCCATATCTTCATCAATTTTGCAGCGATTTTCACGATCTCGGTCTTATTCAACGCAGAAATGAATTTCCTTTCTGGAAATGTATATGTCTTGCAATATTTTTACAAATGCTGGGTCAACTTTTAAGAAATAACACGATACACAACACGCATGACCCAGTTGACAGTGATCATGTATTCTTTATGAATGAAATCTCCAGTTGTAAAGACACACCTCCGCATTGGACCAATGAAATCACTCGTATGTTTAAAATGTCAGTTAGTTGAAATGTATGTAAACAAAGGTTTCAAACGGCGCTGGACAGTTAGTCTTGATGCAGAATGTTACGACAAGAACGGTAATAATGTTTTTTCATACGTTTTATTGAATTATGGTATCGAACTACATGAACTTTATAGGGAAGTTGCCCTTTACTCCGTGAAGATTTCAGTCTTAAAGACAGCATGATCACTGTCAACTGGGTCATGCGTGTTGTGTATCGTGTTATTTCTTAAAAGTTGACCCAGCATTTGTAAAAATATTGCAAGACATATACATTTCCAGAAAGGAAATTCATTTCTGCGTTGAATAAGACCGAAATCGTGAAAATCGCTGCACAATTGATAAAGATATGGCTGTTCAAAGCGATGCACCCCGTTTTGGACTGATTTTGAGTTGCATACCTTGTTATATATATATTTGATAGTGAAATATTTTTTTTCGAAAAGTTAATTTTTCGTTATAATATGATTATTTATCATTCAAAATGATGTTTTCACTAATTAATATCATAGCCACACGCTAACCACCTGTGCTCCACTCTAGGTCCCGGTGTTTGCTCCGGGTTCTCTTCAAACCATTCACCCAACCCCGATCAGTGACGTCACGACAACGGCAAGGTCTCTCTATACATTTGATGTCACGGACACGAACCCAATAACGTGCACAGTCGATAACACCAAGTTTTAAATCAAAACGGTTGGATCAGGTTCGTATAATTAACAAATAAAAATAACTTAAAATTACGCCTTCACTGAAGTTTCGTTTCGAAAATGCCTATACACGAAACTTTCCATAAAGGCGTCCCTAATTAGCCTGTGCGGACTTCAGAGGCTGATATGTGATTATTTTTAATGAACAACAATTCCGCTCTATTTTCTCAAAACGAGGCTAATACTTATTATAAACTCGTCCCCTGACCAACAATAAACAAAATCTTTGTATACTTCATATTGATACTTTAAGTGAGTTTTTATTTATTTTATAAATATTAAGCCTTACTATGTTTTCACCTTTTTCACTTTTTTGAACTTATTTGTTCAAAATGTACATTTGCACTTATTTGTATACTTTTAATGAGTTATTTATTTCTATTTTCCTTCTTTTTTTGTTTTAAATGTATTATATCTTTTAATATTTATATATATGTTTCATATAATTTTCGTTTTTATTACATAACTCTGATTTTATTCAATAATTTATATTTTTATTTCTTGTAGTATTATTGTGAACAAGTAAAAGTTTGCGATTTGTTTTTATTGCAGCCTACGAACTTTGGCTGAAGGCGGGATCAGCGAGTACGCTAAATCATGACGTCACCGCTGAAGAATCCATGACGATCACGTGCAGTGACGGGACGGACCAAATCACCAGCAGTTACAAGGTGGACATTTCGGACGCGGTATGAGTACATTTAAGCCGCGCTCTGGGAAAACGGGGCTTAATGCAAGTGCGTAAAGTGTCGTCTCAGACTAGCCTCTGCAGTCTGCTTTTAAGGCATTTTTCTTTTAAAGGAAGTCTCCTGTTATCAACAAAACCTGTTTTAGCGGAAAGGGTCGTCCCTGATTAGCCTCTGCAGACTGGACAGGTAAATCTGGGACGACACTTTACGCACATGCATTAAGCCCCGTTTTACCCCAGCGTGGATCTTTTTAATCGAATTTACGGTGTATTCTCTCCCACATGAGCACCGCACTCGGAAGACCGCGTGGACGGAGTGTTTCGGAGTAGCTCGGTCTGTCGGTCCGTTGAAGTGCCCACAAAGCAGTATCCAGTACATCCCTAAGCTATGGACGGTTGCATTTAGTCATGGCAATGACAGATATATCAAATAATTCAAATTTGGGGATTACCAAAGCGTTGCGGGCGGTGGGGGAGGGCGGGGGGGGGATTGCAAGATACAGGAGACGTTCGATTCCAGGCATAGAAGTTGTGTATTTTACTTCCCGTTGTGAAGAACCCAGTAGACTGAAGAAAATCGTTTGTTTTAAGATAATATGGCCTAATATTGTTTGATATTGTTTGGACAACATTGAAAAAACATGTTCATATATTTGACTATTTTCCAAAGTTGTGTCGGTGATTCCCAAAATAAAAGAATAATGGATATAACTGAGCGAAAACACTATGGACATAGATAAATGCTGCATATCCCGTTTCGTAAGGGCTTAGACTTAGAAATTATATATCTATATCATGGGATACATTACACAAGTTGTGTACACGTTCTGTAAATCAAAACATAATTCTTGAGATATGGCAATTGATTTGCGTTCAAAGTTAAATAAAAGTTAATGTTCATTAAAGGTCCCCGTTCTAACCAATTTTGCCGGTACTTCCGGTCCGCTAGTAGACCTATTGCCAGTGGGCACTTCCGTTCACCAGTTCACCGTCACCTACCAGGATGACGCCTTTTTCTGTTCCATCAACGCGCCGGAGAGCGCAAAGTTTGGCATTACTAAGGTGGACACCGCTACGGGAGCTCAAAGTAAGTTCGGTGACTTTATTACGTGAATGTGTAGACGTCGTTACGTGAGTTTGCTAACGGTAATACGTCAGTTTAGTGACGTAATTAACGTAATCATGATGAATGTAATAGTGGTGTTGTTGATGAAGAGGAGGGATAAAATGATCAGGATACTGCTGTTGCTGCTTATGATGGTGATGTTATGGTGATGATGACGACGATGAGGATGATGATGATGATGATGACGACGATGAGGATGATGATGATGATGATGATGATGATGATGATGATGATGATGATGATGATGATGATGATGATGATGATGATGATGATGATGATGATGATGATGATGATGATGATGATGATGATGATGATGATGATGATGATGATGATGATTGATATGATGATGATGATGATTGATGATATGATGATGATGATGATGATGATGATGATGATGATGATGATGATGATGATGATGATGATGATGATGATGATGATGATGATGATGATGATGATTTTTGATTGATGATGATGATGATGATGATGATGATTGATGATGATTGATGATGATGATGATGATGATGATGATGATGATGATGATGATGATGATGATGATGATGATGATGATTATGATGATGATGATGATGATGATGATGGTGATGATGATGACTGATGATGATGATGATGATGATGGATGATGATGATGATGATGATGATGATGATGATGATGATGATGATGATGATGATGATGATGATGATGATGATGATGATGATGATGATTGATGATGATGATGATGATTGATGATGATGATGATGATGATGATGTGATGATGATGATGATGATGATGATGATGATGATGATGATGATGATGATGATGATGATGATGATGATGATGATGATGATGATGATGATGATGATGATGATGATGGAGATGGTGATGATGATGATGATGATGATGATGATGATGATGATGATGATGATGATGATGATGATGATGATGATGATGATGATGATGATGATGATGATGATGATGATGATGATGATGATGATGATAATAGATGCTAAAATGGTATTTATCGGTGACACCTTTGATTAAGCCATCGTGTTTATGTGCTTTCTGTGTCAGGGTTCGACGTCAAGACGATTGCCACGCTTGATTACGACTCTGCTACGAGTTACACGATCATCGGCACGTGCACTGACGCTATCAACACTGCGACGCCATCAAGGACCATCAATATAGCCGATGACGTAAGCATAATAAAAATGAATAACTAAAAAACGATTTAAGCATTTGTTAAAACATGTTTTCGAATAAGTTAAACGTTTAACGTTTATTATTTAGTAAATACTGTTTACTGAAGTCGAGGTGAACGTTAAGCGTATAAACTATTTACAAAAAAACGTGTGTTTTGCACTGTCATAACTTTTCTCAATATACATTCTAACACTCATTCCGTTGTAATTGGGATTCCTCTTTACGAAAAAGTGGGAATATATTGCTTTGTACCTGTACGTCGGTCGGTCGGTCGTCATACATCGACTATTTCCGGAATCTTCCGTAAGATTGATTTATGCAAAAACTCGGCTCCTGAATCAGATTGTGTTGATCGGTCCTAAGGCAATTTTGTTTCTCTTCGATATCGAGAGACCGTTTTGACTTACGACCATCTGCTGGTTACTTGGGAGGAACAGACGACGCCTGTTACGTTTCTGGACAAATGATTGTATTCTTTTACTCAACGTTTATTATTGTTATTTATTAAACGTTTAAAGGGATCTTTACACGTTTTGGTAAATTGACAAAATTGAAAAAAGTTGTTTCAGATTCGCAAATTTTCGTTTTAGTTATGATATTTGTGAGGAAACAGAAATACTGAACATTTACCATGGTCTAATATAACCATTATATGCATCTTTGGACGATTTAAAAACCTGGAAATTATAAAGCGTTGCAACGCGAAACGATTGAATAATTTGGAGAGTTCTGTTGTTGTCGTTTAATTTTGTGAAACTACGAAGATTGCTTATATAAAGTATAAAATACGTCGCAAATATATAATTTGCAGGATGGCCGAGCGGTCTAATTGGTTTTTATTCCAGGATTCCGGGGGTCACTGGTTCGAGCCCTGCTGCGGGCTACATTTTTTGCTTTTTTAAATTTTATTCTTGTTTTTTACTGGAGCTTTTTAGATCCAATGTTTGCATTCATCAATATAAAGCATTTAATGACAAACTTCAAAACATGCCAAAATCTGTGAAAAGGCCCCTTTAATATAAAATGAATGTACTGTGATTTTGTCTGTTAACGCCGGTTTCTGTTAATATGTATAATTTATTATGAAATGATTATGGAAGGGAAATGAATGTTAGTTTTGTGACTGTTTCCACTGTTTTTTGTTTATGTATAGTTTAAATACTCCATTCAGTGTGTATATAAACACAAAACACACCCACGCATAATTTATTATTATCTTTAGTACTAATTTTTTACGCATTTATGAAAGTTTTATAATTATTGATCACGATGAGCACTAAAATGCTTAAGTTAATAGAATTTTTGTTCTGTTCTGTCAAAAGGTCACATCTCAATGCCATAGGGGCTTGTAAGATGAATTTCGTATCAGCAGCAGAGCTAAAGAATGCTTCGATCTCGAATCATATAAGTTCGAGGTCACGGCACAAGGGCAACGTCTGTAACATGTAAACTCTGTTAATTTCTGCAAGATATATAGAACACTCCTCGACCTACGATATCCCAAATAAGTGTGTTATTCTTAAAGAAATTAAGAGGCCAAAAATGTTGAGGTTAAATGGACAGGCGTGTATTTTTTTTACATACGATATGCTGAGAACGCTTGGCGTCATATCAATAAGTTCGCTGTCAGTATTGAGAGAAGGAATAAGCCTGTTGATTTTATTCTGAAGAAATAAAAGATCACAAGGGCGTTCAATATTGAATAAAATGTCAGAAATTTCACATACTGATGCCTTTGATGTACGTCGGGGTCATGCATTTTCCCGAACATAATTTTTCACATGTATGGTACTCTTCTGTGGTCGTTATGGCTTCAAACAGGTAATGACGTTTCCAGATTCATTAAAGGACCTCATATAACTTGCATGCTGCTTCAGAAACCCGTTTTCTCCGGACTTCCGGCTACGTTGTCGCCGGCACGTAACGACGGATTGCAGACGGCCACGTCACTTTGCACGTTCATCGTCACGGACGCCAACGACCAGAGTATCATCACTTGCTCGATACAGGTTAGTAACTTCGGGCTGTTTCGGGAAATTCCGGTACTTTTCTCAGTCTTTTACCGTTTTGTTTAAAGTTTTAATATGACACCAACGACAAAAATGTGATCATTTGCTAGATACAGGTAAGTAACTTCGGGCTGTTTCGGGAATTCCCGGTACTTCTCCGTCTACTTCCGTTTTGTTTAAAGTTTTATATGACGCTCAAGACCAAAGTGTGATCTTCTGCTCGATAGAGGATAGTTACTAGTAGAACTGCTCAATAAAAAATCTACATTGTTGTTTCGGGAATTCCAGGCACTAATCTTCTATGTCCGTATTGTTTATAATTTTGTTTTAAGGCTTTTTTCGTTTTGTTCAAAGTTTTGTTTTGGAAATTGCCGTTACTTTCCCGTCTATTTCCGTTTTGTTTAAGGTTTTGTTAAAATATTCAGTAATTCCAGGTACTTTCAAATCCATTTCCGCTTTGTTTAAAGTTTGGACTTCCCTGTCCTTCAGGCCGTTTGTTTAAAGTTCTGTTAGCTGTTTTCGATACACACTTAACTTGTATTACAAACAGCTATTTCTATTTATACTTAACATATGTAATACCTGTGCAACAAAATAGAGGGATTAAACTCTTTTAAATGTAAACAAACGTTTGAAAAGCATAACACAAATAATGAACTTGTTAGTTTTCGTATATAATCGATTTTTTATCACCTCATGTTCGCCAAAAATATAAACCAGTATTTCACGAGTGGCGCAGTCCGAAATTCAAATAACAATTGAGTCGCGCTCTGGAAAAACCGGGGTTAACTCATGTGCATAAAGCGTCGTACTACAAAGGCTTATCAGGTACGACACTTTGAACGGAGACCTTATTTTCGGTTAGAAGAGACTTCCCTTAAACGAGCAGATGCCATAAAAGATGAAATTGTTGTTCGACCTGCACATGCAAATCTGGGACGACAATTTACGCACATGCTTTACGCCCAGTTTTCCCAGAACGAGGCTCAATTCATCTTATTACTCGTAAAATAAAATGGAGCGTGCTCTGTGAAAAAGGAGTTTAATGCATGTGCATAAAATTTCGTCCCAGATAAGGATAATCAGGGACGACACTTTCCGCTGTTATGATATTTTTTCGTTTAAAGAAAGTCTCTTCTAAGCAAAAGTCAAGTTTAGGCGGAAAGTGTCGTCCCTGTTTTGCCTGCGCGGACTGCACATGCTAATCTGGAAGGACACTTTCCGCTGTTAGGATATTTTTTCGTTTACAGAAAGTCTCTTTTAAGCAAAAAATCAAGTTTAGGCGGAAAGTGTCTTCCCTGTTTTGCCTGCGCGGACTGCATTAAACGCACTTTTCACATAGCAAGGCTCAAATCTGCCGAAACTAACAAATAACCTCTACTTATCCTGCAGGCGCCGATGGACAGCTTCTTCAACCTGGTTCCCGGCACGGCGCCGACATTTGCGATCTGGGTCAAAGCCGGCGTGACGTTGGACGCAGCGTCATCATCTCTCCTCGTAAACTACCATTGCGTTGATGACAGATCGCCGGCGAATACCATTACCGAAACGTTCACCGTTCTCTTACTTGACAAGGTACTTTTAACTCGTGTATATTCGTTGGCATGAAATTTCGCAATCGTGATACATCGGCTTTCTCCGGACTCCTCCGTAAGATTTAAGCAATAAATCGTCTGCTGATCCTGAGTGGAAATTTCGGGTTTGTTTTTTACTACTAAATACTTACTTTCACAGTTGCTTCACTTGATAAGGTACTATAAAATCGTAATATTCGTAACAATGAAATTTCGTGATTTAAAAAATTGATTTTTTCGTTGACACTTAAATTCGTTGATTTCTGATTTTGGATAAGAGAAAGACAAAAATGCCTCGAGCATTTTCCTATTTTTGTGTTTCTATTTAATTCGCGGATGATCAACGAAAATAACAACAAATGATCTTACAGTATGTTACGCAAGATTATAATGCTCACACAAAATATAGCTTATCCCCATCTGTGACTTCTTCGTGATATTGTGATATTTTCAAAATGTGTGATTTTTCATAGTTTTCATAGCATTAATTATTTTGAGCAAACAAAATGTTGCGCATTTAAATGTGTTATCACATTAAAAACAAACACGAATAAGCCTCTCGGAAAACGTCGCTTAATGCATGTTCGTTCCAGTTAAGCCTTTGCAGTCTGAACGGGATAATCAGGACGATCTTATCCACTTTAAAGGAATTTTTTGTTTACAGTGCGTCTCTTCTAAAATCCATTTAAGCCGGTAATTTATTAATGTCTTATGATATTTTAATATAGATTGTCTTCTTTCTTAAGATAAATGTATAGTAACAATTGTTGGTCGCGACTCGTTTTGTCAAATTGACTGCAAAAAATGGTAAAAAAACCAAATGGATGATGATGATGATGATGATGATGATGATGATGATGATGATGATAAAGATAATGATAATGATAAAAATGATGGTGATGATGATGATGATGATGATGATGATGATGATGACGATGAATATCATGATGATTATGATGATGATGACTATGATGATAATGATGATGATGATAAAGATGATGATGATGATGATGATGATTATGATGATAATGATGATGACTATGATGATGATTATGATGATAATGATGATGATGATGATGATGATGATGATGATGATGATGATGATGATGATGATGATGATGATGATGATGATGATGATGATGATGATGATGATGATGATGATGATGATAATAATAATGATAATAATAATTATTATAATAATTATAATAATAAATGAGTGTATTTACTATTCAGCCTCCGACGTTCGTTTCGGGAATTCCCGGAACATCTCCGTCTATTTCCGACTCGACCGTCATCGCGACGTCACTTGGTGTATTCACCGTTACCGACCCCGACACGACGTGCAGTATTATGTCACCTGTGACGTCAGTGTATGAGATCAGACCCTTGATGTCACCGGCAGATCCTCAAAAGCCGGGTATGTTTCTTCAGAATACAGCTTGGCATAATACAACTTGTCCGGGCGGAAGATGTATATTTCATAATGAATTTTATTATTATAATAACTACACAAATAATCCGTCTTTCCAGGTTTTCGAATCCAATGACCTTAATGAGCCCATTCCTTGAAACTAAAAATACCATACAAGCGGAAAGGATCGTCCCAGATTAGCCTGTACCGACTGCACAGGCTAATCTGGGACGACACTCTACGCACATGCATTAAAAACCCTTTTTAGGAATAGTCACATTTTTTACTTCACGTCCGATTGATATGACGCTTATCAGGAACCAATCTGTTTTCTGATATTATAATTGTTGCAATAATTAAGTAGTGCATCCAAAAAAATCATTCGTAAAACGAGTTACATGTTCCTAGCTTAAAGATCTAGCATCTTATTTTTTTTGTTTTCTAACCACAGGAATTTAAAGCTGGTTCGGTGGCTGTGCGACGCCATTGGGGAAGTTCACAACTACGGACCCGGATACGACATGTTCTGTGACGTCACCTGTGACAACAGTCTATGAGATCAGAAAAATTGTGTCACCGACCGATCCCTAGAAACCGAGTAACAATTTAGTCAAAAATAAATGAGCCGCGCTCTGTGAAAAAGGGGTTAAATGCATGTGCGTAAAGTGTCATCCCATATTAGCCTGTGCAGTATGTATCAGGAACGACTCTTTTCGCTTTTATTATATTTTTCGTTTCAAGAAAGTCTCTTCTTGGCAAATTGTCCTGTTAAGGCGAAAAGTTTCGTCCCTGATGAGCCTGTACAGGACCGCGCAGGATGATCTGGGACGACACTCTACGCACATGCCTAAACCCCCATTTTCACAGAGTGCGGTTCATATAAATATTTGAACTGTTACTGTAAGTATTTAACTTATTTTTATATGTCAGTATTTAACACGTCTTAGTAAACGTAACTCATACGAGCCTCGTTCTCGGAAAACGGGGCTTAATGCATGTACGTACAGAGTCGTCTCAGAATAGCCTGTGCAGTCCGCGTACGCTCATCAGAGACGAGATTTTCCGCTTTGAAATATTAATTCGTGAGGGCTGAAATCTAGTTCCATTGTATTACAGAGTTCGAAGTGTGGATCAGTAACGCCGTTACCCAGGCGTCTATCGACTTCAATGACCAGGCTGTTCCGCTGCCGCTAACAATCAAGTGCACAGACGGAAACGTTGTCAATGACATCACGGGGACGTTTAACGTCAACATCGTCGACTCGGTAAGTTGCGTTCACGTTTTTAACCCATGTATGCCTAGTGGACTCTCCCATCCTTCTAGATGGGATCAAGTTCTTTCCAAAATTAGGGATGTACAGTATATTTATAATTATAGTTAGAATATTTCTTACAGAAATTAATTTAAGCAAACAGCGCAGACCCTGATGAGACGCCGCATCATTCGGCGTCTCATCTCGGTCTACGCTTTTTGCCAAGGTCTTTTTACTAGACGCTAGACATAAATGGGTTAAAGGATATGGAAATCCTAATGAATTGCTTGAGGAGCGTTATACTGTTTGTATATTGTGTATTCTCTTTCAAAAACGACCAATCCTGATTTTTAAAAATACATTCTCAAGAACTGATGCAATTCATATAAACAGTGACACTTCGTTTTGAGTGTTTGTCGCTAGAAACTAAAAACGCAAATTGCGCGTAGCTATGCCGGCAGCAACAACTTATTCCGAGTCTATAATGTTTGACATATATATTTGCTATCGAGAGAAACATTCATTTTTTGGCTTGAGCCAATGTTGTTGGCTTGAGGGTTTAACAACGTTTTGTTGAAAGATACGAGCCTATTTCTGAGAAGACCGGGTTTGATGCGTGGGACTTTTAAAGTGTCGTCCCATATTAGCCGGTGCAGACAGCACTGTTTTGGACGTGTGGTCTTCGATTATTGATAAAAAGTATTGACTTGACTTTGTTCTAGCTAGAAATTCAGTGAATATCCATGCCAAATGGTAACTAGTAACAGAAAATCTTCGATAGTGATGACGTAATATCCCGTGTAATGATTATTTTATTTGACTTCAGCCGCCGGTTTTCACTGCACTGCCTGCTACCGGATCTAACATTTTCGACGGTCTCAAACACGCCACCGAAACCCTTCACACATTCAGCGTCACCGATAGCGATGACACCGTTTCATGCTCTGCAAGAGCGCCGGAAAACGCCCTTTTTGAAGTGGTCGCCGGCGTGGCACCAAGTAATAAACTGGAAAAATCAATACCAATTTAATCCTTGTTCTGGGAAAACTGGGCTTAATGCATGTGCTTTAAAAGTGGTCTCTGAGCGGACACAGGCTAAAAGGTGACGACACTTTTCGCTTTTATATGTTGTTTTCGCTTTTATGAAGTCGATTCTACACGAAAATCCAGCTTAAGCGGATATTGTCGTCCCTGATTGGCCTGTGTAGACTGCACATGATAATCTGGGACAACACTTTACGACCATACATTTAGCCTAGTTTTCACAGAAAAGACTCGATGGAGTCACGGATAAATGCGTTTTAAGGTTACATCAGTTTAAGTTTTATATGACCTCGTATATAATACTCATTTTTAATTGGCTAAGTCAGATAACGCGGAGACGTTATTTTCTACTGTATGCAATCACAGATGTGCCTTTTATCATACCGTTATGGTGATATCAACGTTATACACGATGCAGGATCGACGCGGGGTTCACAGGGCTTTACACATGAGCTGGACAGAATGTAAACACAACGTTAAGAACTTTATTTTGCAAATATTTAAGTTATTGAGATACATTTGCACAAATCTTTTGTGCATACAAGAAAGTATTCTATCCAGCATTTTATTCGGATAGCTTAAGATTAAAAAACACATCATTGAATACGTCTCAAATCGGTGCCTAAATTTCACCTTGCGTGCAGCGTAAGCGTGTACATGAATGCGTTACAAATCAATTTTTGGAAAAGAACACAGGCTTATTAAATCAATTAATTCTGATGTATTTCACATTGCCATAAGCAGCATTAAAATTGTCTTTTATGCACAAGTTGAACATCTCAAGAAAAATTGTTCAAACAAATTATTTGAAGAAGCACCACAAAATTAATTGGATTCCTGCATCAGCGCTAATAACGAACATTTATCGAGCAAGTTGCCAAAAGAGGGCAAAGAATAAGAACATGGATGAAATAAGTGAGTTTAAAGCACGGACATCGGTTAAAAAAACCCACTATTTAGTATAAATACGTGCAAACGTCGAGAAGTCTTCTTGCTTATAATAACAATGTTATGTAATGTTTCATTTGAATGTTGTTAATCGTCGGTGAGGTAGGATCATATAACGCATGTTTTCAGATAAAAACATTTTTAACACTGGGTATGGACGCGCGATCGGAAAACGGGGTTAAATGCATGTTGGAAAAGTGTTGTCCCAGATTTGCCCATGTTAATTAGCACAGGGTAATCAGGAAAGGCACTTTTCCCCTAAACTTTGTTTACCAATAAGAGACTTTCCTCACAAGATAAAACGCAAAAAATAGCGGAACGTATCGTCCCTGATTAGCTTGTTCGGACTTCACAGGCTAATATAGGACGACACTTTATGTCCCGTTATCCCTATCGTACTTGATTAGCTTGTTTTTACTGCACAGGCTTACATAGGACGACACTTTACGCACATGCATTAAGCCGCTTTATCCCAGATTGAAGCTCATATAATTCATTGCTTGAACGTTTTCAGGATTTACAGTTAACGTACAGCGAACGGACCTTACGTCATCAACGTCGACTGCTCAGATGGCGACAATGACGTCACTGCGACGTTCACACAACCAGTGATCGATACGGTAAGTTGTCTCACGTGGGCAAATTTACCTAATTTACCGAAAACCTAACAAATAAACCGGTATGTAAGTTTTCAACAATAGATGTTCAAATAAATGTCGTTACACCGAAACCAAAGGAAACCAAACAGTCATCCCGACCAATGTGCCTTCAAAAATAGATGTTCAAATTAATGTTGTTATACTGGAACAAAATGATAACCAAAAAGATCATCCCTTCAAATGTTCCCTCAACAATAAATGTTCCCGCTCATGTGGTTACACCGAAACCAAATGTAAACCGAAAGTCATCACGGCACCTTAAAAGTGCCCAAATAATAGATGTTCAAATACATAAGGTTATGGTAACCAAAAAAATAAAAATGACGCCTGGCTTTTAAAGGGATTATTTTGATTGTCCTTCTGTTTTGGCAGCCGCCGACCTTTGTATCCAACGTATCTGATGCCACTGTCATGCAGACGTTACTCGGGAAGTTTACAACTACAGACCCAGATACGGCGCGCTCTGTGACGTCACCATCCACCACCGTGTATGAGATCAGAAATGTGACGTCACAGGTGAATGTTTCTCAGCCAGGTGAATAGTCATTAGAAACATTAGTACACAGTTAGTTTAGTTTAAACCTATTTATTTTAGCTCAGTTGCATTGCAAGCCTAAGACTTATCGTAACGCTATCGAGTCCTTTTCTTTTCTTGGGTAGAAATAGAACATAGTGTATTTTGGGGAGATCTCAAGATCGCTATTACAGTGGGGATCGGACCCATGACCTCCTGGTCATGCCGCATCATGCGGCATCTCATCTGGGTCTACGCTGTTTGCCAAGGCCTTTTTTCTAGACGCTAGGCATAAATGGGTTAATTTCCGTCAGAATTATCTTATTATATATATATATATATATATAAGGCGCAGTCAGTCACTATAACACGTTGTCAACCAGTATAAGGCGCTGTCAGTCGCTATAACACGTTTTCAACCAGTATAAGGCGCTGTCAGTCGCTATAACAAGTTGTCAACCAGTATAAGGCGCTGTCAGTCTTTAAAACACGTTGTCAACCAGTATAAGGCGCTGACAGTAGCTATAACACGTTGTCAAGCAGTATAAGGCGCTGTCAGTCGCTATTACACGTTGTCAACCAGTATAATGCGCTGTCAGTCGCTATAACACGTTGTCAACCAGTATAAGGCGCTGTCAGTCGCTATAACACGTTGTCAACCAGTATAATATGCTGTCAGTCACTGTAACACATTGTCAACCAGTATTAGGCGCTGTCAGTCGCTATAACACGTTGTCAACCAGTATAAGGCTTTGTCAGTCGCTATTACACGTTGTCAACCAGTATAAGACGCTGTCAGTCGCTGTAACACGTTGTCAACCAGTATAAGGCGTTGTCAGTCGCTATAACACGTTGTCAACCAGTATAAGGCGATGTCAGACGCTATAACACGTTGTCAACCGGTATAAGGCGCTGTCAGTCGCTATAACAGGTTGTCAACCAGTATAAGGTGATGTCAGTCGCTATAACACGTTGTCAACCAGTATAAGGCGCTGTCCAGTCGCTATAACACGTTGTCAACCAGTATAAGGCGCTTTCAGTCTTTATAACACGTTGTCAACCAGTATAAAGCGCTGTCAGTCTTTATAACACGTTGTCAACCAGTATAAGGCGCTGTCAGTCGCTGTAACACGTTGTCAACCAGTATAAGGCGCTGTCAGTCTTTATAACACGTTGTCAATATAAAAATATTCAGCAATTAAGATGTTATCAATATGGGCACATTGTGATCCAGCATACTGTACCAATAGAGGATGGAAAACAGCTGATGCTCAAGAAAGGGCAGGGCGGCCTTTGGAAAGGGCAGTGTGGCGCTAAATTGCTTTGAAAGGGGGTAGTGTGGCGCTACAAGAAATGGCTTGGCGCCGCGCCACGGTATAACGGCATTGATAAACACTGTACTGATGTCTGCTGCCAAGTGTCATGATTCATGGGCAGTCAGATGAGTTGTTGAGATATTTAGAATTAATCAATTGCAATCTAAAAAAATAAACACAATAAACGTTGTCGGGTAGTAGTGAATTTGGTTTTATTTAAAAAATAAAGAACCGTTATCTCCAAGTTTAAATTAGAATTTGTAGTAAAGTCAAATACATTTTCCTCCCAAACACGCGTTAATACTGGGGACCTTTGGATTGGAAAGGACAACGTTATTGCGTTTAAAACTGGGAAATTGATATTGTTTTTTTTTGTGCATACAAATACCTTAAAATGAAGAATAGTTTTGTTTTCAAATATTGCATTTACTATGTTAAACTGTTATAGCTAAACTAGGAAAATAACTAAATGTTGCAATTTATTATAAAAAAAGATATGAATATGTGTTTATCATTTTTGTTTAAACCTTTAATTTGTGAATTTAGGCAGTCATTTCAGAAAAATATGAACATTAAGGGTTAGAAATGATGACGAATTTCGGCCTCAAATTTCACCAAAAAAAGACCATAGTGTGTTGTGTAATTTCAGGAAATCCTCCAGTTAGGATAAGAAGTTTATTGCGGCTGATGTTGACACATATCTCTATGAGGTTGGGGGAAACATTGGTGAACGCTGCCTGCCGGACAACACGAACATGTTTGCTCTGTACAAGGTCAAGGAACACAGACAACGCATGAAAGCCGATTAACCGCGTCTTAAAATTGTTCGACAGAGACTGAAATTTTGCTGGCAGAGAGAATGGGCAAAACCTCGTAGTTAGCTGTTCTGACAAAAGCCCTCCATCCCATTTCTGCGTATAGCTCTCATTTCAATTTAGAGCTCCAATAACTATTTTGAGCTCCCATTTCTATTTAGAGCTCACTTGTGTTTTTAGAGCCCTAATGTCTGTTTAGAGCTTTAATTTATATGTATTGCTCCCATTACTATTTAAAGCTTTTTTGTTATTGTATGTTTTCTGCAAAGTATTATACATGTATTATAATTACTGATGCTGGCCCTTTTGACCCATATCCGACAGTGTTGTCTCATTACATTTAATGTTATGTGCATCACAAATGTTGCGCTAAGTTATTTCGTGTGTTTGTATACTAGATGACTATTAGAAATATGTACTATAATAGTAAATATGGCTATACACATGTTATTAAATACGTCTGAAGATGAAAGGGTGTGTTTGTATTTTTTGTTGTTGTCAGACTTAATCCTTGTATAAATTTGTATTTGGGACAACAGGGCTTAATGAATGTGCGTAGAGCATCTTTCCAGAATAGCCAGTGCAGTCCGTACGGGCTAATAAGGGTGGACACTTTCCGGCGGATTTTTTAAGCGTAAAGGAAGTAAACAAAAATCCCGTCTATACGGGAAGTGTCGTCCCTGATAAGCCTGTGCGGACAGCATTAAGCCCTGTTTTCTCAGAGTGCGGCTCATTATAATCCATGTTTGCGATTGAATAGGAATACTTAAGGGTATTTACCATGAACTCCCTGGTTTAATGAAAGAAATTTCTGATGTAAACACCATCACCAGCACATATTGGGCATTCCACACTTTATAGCCGCTTAATTTTCCGAGCAATTAAAACATACCAACATAAAATCATGTAAGTTACCTTTGTACCCATTGATCTCCATACTCAAATACTGTAAACTTAACTCAAAAACAAAAAATGACAGAAAAAGATCATGTCCCGAATAATAATGCGTTTTACAGTATAGACTTCAATGACTAGTTTTATTCCAAAATTATATTTTAGCCCCGCTCTGTGAACAGAGGGTTTAATGCATGTGCGTAAAGTGTCGTCCCAGATTAGCCTGTGAATTCCGCACAGGCTAATCAGGGACAACATTTACCACTTTTATGATGTTTTTCGTTTTAAGGAAGTCCGTTCTTAGCAAACATTAATTTAGGCGGAAAGTGTCATTCGGACCGCTTATCTGGGACGACACTTCGCACATGCATTAAACCCCCCTTTCCACAAAGCTAGGCTTATTTAATTAGCGTTAATCTTTCATCTTTACTTTATTTGTAGAAACCATACGATCATCCTACTGGTTCTACCCAGGGTTTTTTGTCTGAAAATATTAAAATTAATACACACATCAGTGTATTAATATTACAGACACTCGCTCGTTGAATCAATATTGCCTTGAGTTAAGCGAAAAGACTTCAAACACAAAAGTGCGAACAAACTTACACTATTATTTAAGGGCTAACTGAATCCGATAATTAAAACCAAAATCTTGATCCGCGAAACTAAATGACTGATTGACTGAGTGAGTGACTTTGTGATTGAGTGACTGACTGAGTGAAGGAGTGAGTGACTGACTAAATGAGTGATTGATATGCATCTATTTAAAATGTATTCTTCACCATTAAGGCATAATAATGCACGTATCGAAACTACTGGAAATGCGTCCCTGGGTTCTCGCTGTGATTTGTGTTGGAAGCTTAAAGTGATATTATGGGCATCTAACAGTATGAAGGCGTCTATCGCAACCGTTGTGTTTATTTCTGGTGTGTTCACTTCATATACACTTATATTTGTTAATGCAGCATCAACCTACTAAAACAATATGCTGGAAAGAGCAAAATAATCCATTTGAATGTCAACCGTACTTTCGTTTTGACAACTGACGACAGAAATGATTCGATGAACGATGTGAGTCTTAATGCATGAGTTTTCATGCAGATTCGTTCATACGACACAAAGACACAATTTTGATTTACGGATCCTTTCGGCTTAGAGGACTGGGTGAGTCATGTAAAATATAGAAAATAATACATATTTTTTGTAAGCAACTGGTAGCAAGATGAGTTGTAGATAATGGGTCAGTTACCACATTTTAACTAATTCTTTTGACCTGTTAATTCTTTTCAGCTCAATTCAACATTGAAAAAATGCCCATACTATCACTTTAACAATTGTTTATTTTCACACTGTCTTGTTTATCTATTCATCCATTCATTTTTTAACATGATCGTCCGTGTAAGTGAGATAAACAACTCTCAAATCTTGAATGCAGCGATTAGGTGTAATGAAATGTTTTATTTTCCGTAGTTCAAAATACAACAAATGCTTAAATATAATGGTTAGACTTAACCACCAATCACTCAAACATCAATAATTCTTTAAGGGGTCCATATATCGGAAAAGTAGCACCGGAATCGGATTCAGGAAGACAAAATCACATAGATTGGACTATCTTATTGTTTTATTTCACTGAAATGTAAGGTGTACTGGGTTTTGCGCTTCTATTAAAAGGGTGCTGCATTCTTATCGAAATGCACAATTTAAACTCAATAATTCTTTAACGAGTTGAGACATCGAAAAATTAACACCGGATTCAGATTCAGCGACACAAATTCATAGAGATTTCACTATCTTATTGTTTGATTTCGATGGAGCGAACGAGCTAGCGAGCGAGCGTATTTCATTTGTGAAGGTAAATAGGACTGCGTGAGAAAAGGGTGCTTAATGCAAAACATTTTTTGATTATAACTTTTTTATTTTTATGTTTTTTTCAATTTTTTTTTCAAACTTTTAAGCAACACTATAAACTGTTTATGTTTTATTGAAAACAAAAAAAAAATATTTTTTTTTTCATTATATGATACATATGTATTTTTTTATTTATTTTTTAAAAATTGATAACTTTTGAACGGCTGTAGATATCTTAAAAATTCCAACGAATTCGTGATCAGCGTGGTCATGGGCATATAGAGATAAACATCTGTTTATTTTATTTCAACGTTTTTTTTTAATAAATAAATTATTTATTTATGTTTTAAATGTTACGAACATAACATTCCGCATCTATCGCTTCAATATCATGTTCTTAATTCTATCCAACAATTCTGCATTATAAAACAAACGTTTACAATATAGTTAGGAAACTAAATCACTCGCATCATGCCAACAACTGAGTCTGGGATTGAAGCCGGATCGCCTTGGTGAAAAGCGTGTATACCGTAAAACAAAAGAGTGTCTTTGTGTCGTATGAACGAATCTGCACTAAAACTTAATTGAGATTCACAAAGTACGGATGATATTCAAATGCATTAGTTTTCTTTTTCCGGGATGTTGTTTTAGTATGTTGATACTGCATTAACAAATATACATGTGTATGAAGTGAAAACACCAAAAATAAACAACGGTTGCGATAGACACCTATACGCTGTTAGATGCCCATAATATCACGTTAAAAGAGCAACCGACATTGATTGCTATTAAAATCGTTGATTATACACTGATTGATACCCAGGACAAAATGTTCAGTACATAACCCAGAGGGGTAAATGAGAAAACCCAATAGTGACCAGCCTGGCAGCCTCAAACTGTATGCGGCTTCGGTCAGTATACGATTTGGGGTTGTCTGACTGGTCAAGAGTATATTTAAGCAGTTATTACTTAGTTGACACTGCATCGGATGAACGGCCGACGTTTATGATCCTGCCTCTTCTTTGCATCAGAGTGGGCAAGGCTAGTATCAGTTTTAAAGATCAATCGATCTTATTCCGAAAGATGCAATCAAAAACGTATATCACGCAGCTTCTAAGAAAATCCCATTCGCCCAAATGCAAGCGAGCGATAAACCTTCACTTCAATAAATGTACCACAAACTCTCGTCTGTCAACGTCGCTGCCAATGAAATACACGTTGCATGTTGCAGACACACTTAGGAAACAGTTGATAACCACTAAAGGAATGGGCGCGATCGCGAAATGGCTTTTCATCCAGAAGAGAAAGAGAACTCGCTACAAATAGGCACTACTTTCGACAATCACCACGTGAAGCAAATATCTTAGTGTGTTTTCACCATAAATCAGCCAATCGTGATGCAGCGACTATTTCCGGAATCCCCGGCAAAATGGGAAAATTACCATAACTATTTCCGGAATCCCTCCCAAAATGTGAAAATTACCATAATTAACCAGACAGTAGCGCATGCCCACAACATAGTCCGCATACACAGCAACTCTGAGTCTCTTCGCAAGTGCTTTTAATGCTACAGTACAGTGCACACAACATACATTCATTTATCTCTTGCGCTAATCATCACCGCTCAATAACAAATCACTCAAAACACAATACGAAATCCGCTTCGAACTACTTTTCACGTCCACTTCTACTTTCCTTTTGCTGCTTTCACGAGCCTGATGCTTTCACTTTCACTTTTCTGGCGCTATCCGCAATTACATGACTTTGCTCACATACGCACGCAAATTAACAAAGCAACATATCACATACATAGAATAAATACACAAATAACAACGTACTAAATCACTTGGCTTATATCTTTGCTCTTCTCAAAAATCACTGCCATCAAATGCCCCTCATACGCGCTATTCGCTATGTCGACAACAGCCCTTTCAACATAGTAGTACATAGCCCTACAGCAACAACAACAAGCGCGCGACAAATATGGCCGATTGAGGAAAGACACGATGAATTTCTCGCAAGTTAGCAGTCAGAATAGCTTTGTATCAATGTATAATGCACACCAACTTGTTAAATGACCATTTACCACGTGAATACAACTGCACGGAGTGTTTGGTACGTAGACACAAACGTGTGAAACTTTCATAAAGTCGAGCCCACGATGTTCCAACGACTTTTTTTCACAAATTCAGAACTTACGAAAGCCCAGTAAATTCTCTCGTCCGATCGAGTGTGATTTGATTTGATTTTATTCGAGTTTAAACTTCGTTTAATCATCTTAATTGCGTACAATACCTAAGGATTATTGAGAGTCCTTCCCTTGGCTTGAACCAGTACATGCCAGGTGTCCTGTCTACTTTGAACAGTTGAGTTGATCTCAGTGGATTAAGCTAGGCAAGCTTGCGTAGCTACTCAAACAGCGTAATCCAGTTCTGTGAACACTTCAATCCTTACCTTGATGGCTCTTTTACACCAGGACGTGATAAGACTGGAAGTACCTAGTTTTGGCTTCCTTAACTTTAAATGTCGCTTTTTATGATTTTTGACAGGCGCGACTTTATAGTTATGGACCAACCCCATTAGGAAAGTCAACCAGAAATTCCCGAAAAGTTGACAGTTAACAAAGACCGGTCCAAAACAGCTTTTAAATGCAGTTGTTGGCCCAAATCAACCACTTGATTGAAAAGATTGACATTTTTCGCATTTAACTGATATATTTTTTCACAAAATACTATCTTAAACATTTAAAATGTATCTATTCTGCTCTTACATATCGAGAAAAACATCGAGGTGACAGACTTTCTTGAAATGCGAATCTCCCGAGATTTCACAGTCATATGACGTTATTTCTATTTTTAGTAACAAACCATGTGCTCAAGTGTTTTCAAATTCAGAATGACATTTCCCGGTATTTTAATTATTCTGGCTTATTTTGTAAACAAATTGTAGTGTCAATACAAAGTCAAAGTAAATATTATTTAAAACTACCTGATTCACAATGAAATCAGTCTCATAATCCATGTTAATCACAAATAATAGATTTCAGAAAACGAAAGTAATGTTTACAATTTCAGCATAATATGTCAAGGTTTATCCGAAAGTATCCAAATGAAAACTCGTCACGTGACAAAGCGACAATGGCGTCAAAATTGTTAATTTCAGACTGATGAGAGTTATTTTCATCTATTGTAAGATGCATTTGAAACATTTGAACCTTAAAATATTCCTCGATGCAGTAATTTATATTCATTCACCAATATATGTAGAAATGTATCCAAGAAAGTGAGCTTTCTTTGATTTATAGCGTGACATAAATATGTTACGACTCTGGTTGACTTTCGATACGGGGTTAGCTTCAGCATACAGGTCTGTCAATACTATATAAACTGTACGCTGAAGTTTCTTTAGCTAGGAAGTACCTTGCTAGCGCCGCGTACGACGAAAGGGCTTCAGAACTCCTGCATGTCCATGGGAAGGTCACCATCCCGTCCTTGCTGTCTCATGAAGTCGGATTGCCAGTGAGCTTTGTTTGGAGTATAAAACTCAAATTAAAAAAATGCTTGTAAATAAAAGCTTAGGCCTTTGCAAACAGTTTGGATTCTGTGGCGTCCCATCAGGATCCAAATTGTTTGCTATTCTGATAGTATTCTTTGGAAAAAAATCGAACAAAATGCTAATTTTAGAAATTTAGCAGACGACATTTTAGCAGACGACTAATTTCCCAGCATGCAAATGCTTATATGAGCCTTGCTCTTGGTAAATGGGACTAAATTTATGTGCCTAAAGTGTTGTCTGAGACAGATCAGCCTGTGCAATCAGCACAGGCTAATCACGAACAACACTTCACTTTAATGGAGATTTTTTTATGTAAAGAAAGTCTCTTTTAACCCTTTAACACACAGATATGTTATTTGACGCATTTGTAGTCCCTTACAAAGTTAAATTTAATTAAAGACCTTTTTGACTAGATTCAACTGGATTTAAGTTTTTAAGGCTTCTTTTCCAACCCTTAGATACTGATGAGCAGCAAACAGCATAAAACCTGAACAGACTGCGAGTAACTCGCAGTCTGTTCAGGTTTTATGCTGTTTGCACGTAGCCATTTTCACTTTGCTTGTGAGTGGGAAAGGGTTAAACAAAAATACAGCTACAGGATGATGTTTTATGCACATGTATTAAGCCTCCTCATCCCAGAGTGCATCTCATATATTTGTTACCTCTTCTAACAGATAGTGCATGGAAAGCCGGTTGTAAAGGCTACAAAAGCTCCAATTTGCAAAGACCTGCCAATGCAAGATCAACCAATCAAAATTCAGCAGCCAACTAACAGTGAACCATTCAAAGTTCAGCATTCAGTGGAAGTGCAGACCAGTTTCATTGAGCTCAATCCACCAACTTTACAACAGACAAAGGAGAACTTACCTCATCCTGGTCCTGTCACACATGGTAATTTAACCCTTTGCATGCTGGGAAATTTGTCGTCTGCTAAAATGTCGTCTGCTGGATTTCTAAAATTAGCATTTCTTCGATTTTTTCAAAGAATACTATCAGAGTAGCAAACAGTTTGGATCCTGATGAGACGCCACGTTATGTGGTGTCTCATCTGGATCCAAACTGTTTACAAAGGCCTTCAAAATTCGGTTCCAGCTCTGAAAGAGTTAACCCATGAAAGGCGAGTGTTCTGTTAGAAGTTACATGCAATAAATTTTGAAATCATCTCAGCGGAAGCATACATGTATAGAGAGAAAATTATTATATATTTCATTTTTTTGCAATAGTGCTCATGTCCAGTGATTACAATTTATAAACTCTTTTTCTCACCAATAATAAGCAAGCTCGTAGGATACTTCAGTCTCCGCCAAACATGGTCGGACCGACGGACATGTCCTGTTAAAAATTTTAAGGTCCGGCCTGTCGGTGTAATTTACAGGACCGATTGTCCGGAAAAAAAAAAGAACGAAATTGTTGATTATTTATGTTTTTACGGCTCTGAAAGTTTTCCGCGGTATAAAAATAGCGATCGTGTCTTTCCGTTCCAACGCTCTACTCTACGGAATTTTGCGATGCACCCGATTGGTCCATTTTTTTGCGTCGTTACCATATGACGAATGCTCGTCAGGACGGTCTAAATCTATGACGGCCTAGTCGCTGATTAAGATAATTATAAATCTGATTATTAAATGATACAAATATCAATTTGTATTGACGAAATCGAGATAGTTATTTATAATTGTGATCATCTTCATTCGCAATGTCATGATCTTGACTGTCAATGTCCCTGCGTGAAAAAGGCTGGTGATCAATTATCTAGGCCGTCGTCGGTTTAGGCCGTATTGACCAGATTCCTCTCTGACATGCGCACTGAGACTTAGCAACAAGAATCAACAAACGCTATCGCCGAGTTTGAAAACTGTTTGAAAAATGTTTCTACGATATTACGAGGGAGCGACTCCGGCACCACCTGATTTATGTAGTCGGTAGGTCCTGTAAAAAAAGAGGAGGTCCTGTATTTTTTCCCAGTTTACAGGACCTACTGTCCTGTAAAAATTTGACTAGTTTGGCGGAGACTGATACTTATTATGAATTGTGTATTTTTTATTGATTTTTTAGTATTTAAGCTTTAAAACATTTTGTCTGGAGTCCCTTTATGAATGACGTCATGAAAACGCGGAGGGACTTAAATCAATGAAACAGACACAGCATTTTTTGTACGTTTGTATTTGTACATATTTATTCAAAATGAACATTGGTACTTCTTTGCATCTTTTTTATTACTTTTATTTTAATGCTCGATATACATGTTTTTTTATTAGTGTACTCTTAGTGTACTACAGTTTTAGTGGGCTATGTATATTTACTTTGGTTGAAGGCTGGGTCAGCGAGTACGCTGAGTCATGACGTCACCGCTGCGGTGGCTATGACAATCACGTGCAGTGACGGGACGGACCAAATCACCAGCAGTTACAATGTGGACATTTTTGACGCGGTACGTGTAGAATTGAGCTGCGTTCTGGAAAAAAGGGCTTAATGTATGTGCGTAACGTGTCGTTCCAGATTAGTGTTCGCAGTTCTCTCTCTAATGAGCTTTCCGCTTTTAAATGAAACCTCTTCTTAGTGAAAATCCTGTGAAGCGGAAAGTGCCGTCACTGATTAGCCTGTGTATTCCGCATTTCGCACAGTGAGACGACAATTTACGCACATGCATTACACCCGGTTTTCCCAGAGCGAGGCTTATTTTTTTATTTTCTCCCACATGAGCTTGCATCCGGGCCATGGACGAAGTTTAGGAGAAGCTCGGTCGGTCGGTCCGTTTATTTGTCCCCCAAAAAGCACCTAAGAATCTATAAATTTCTGAGTTATGTACCATTACAATCATGGGCATGGCTGTTATATTAAATATAACAGGATCGAACGTATCCTTAATTTCTCATTTGACTGAATTAAAAATTGAAATACATGTACGTGTGTGTTATCTCCATGGCGTGCAAGAAATCGCCCGTGGTCCACACATTCCTGAGTTATTTGAACTTGACAAAGCGGTGCAGGGTGTGGGGGCGGTGCGGGGTGTAGGGTCCACACATTCCTGAGTTATTTGAGCTTGACAAAGCGGTGCGGGGTGTGGGGTCCACACATTCCTGAGTTATTTGAGCTTGACAAAGCGGTTCGGGGTGTGGGGTCCACACATTCCTGAGTTATTTGACCTTGACAAAGCGGTGCGGGGTGTGGGGTCCACACATTCCTGAGTTATTTGAGCTTGACAAAGCGGTGCGGGTGTGGGGTTGGTGCGGGGTGCGGGGTCCACACATTCCTGAGTTATTTGAGCTTGACAAAGCAGTGCGGGGTGTGGGGTCCACACATTCCTGAGTTATTTGAGCTTGACAAAGCGGTGCGGGGTGTGGGGTCCACGCATTCCTGAGTTATTTGAGCTTGACAAAGCGGTGCGGGGTGTGGGGTCCACACATTCCTGAGTAATTTGAGCTTGACAAAGCGGTGCGGGTGTGTGGTCCACACATTCCTGAGTTATTTGAGCTTGACAAAGCGGTGCGGGTGTGTGGTCCACACATTCCTGAGTTATTTGAGCTTGACAAAGCGGTGCGGGTGTGGGGTCCACACATTCCTGAGTTATTTGACCTTGACAAAGCGGTGCGGGGTGTGGGGTCCACACATTCCTGAGTTATTTGAGCTTGACAAAGCAGTGCGGGTGTGGGGTTGGGAGTAGCGGGGTGTGGGTTTGGGAGTATGGCACGATTCAGGAGATGCCTGAATACAGGCATAAATGCTGTAACCGTTATGAAGCACCTAGTAACCTGCAGAAAAACGTCTACCTCATAAACACGTTTTTAAGATAACATGTCATGTTCACAGATTGGTTATTTTCCAAAGTTGTATCAGTCATTCCCAAGATAAAAGAAATATGAATATAAAGGAGCGAAACACTATGGACATACACTATGCATTCAGTTTTAATACTGGGTAGACTAAGAAATTATATTCTATTTAATTTGACATATTACCATACGTTATTAACTTCTCTTAATCAAAACAACATATTTAAAGGTTAATGCTCATTGAAGGTTCCCGTTCTGACCAATTTTGCCGGTACTTCCGGTCCGCTTGGAGACCTATCGCCAGTGGGCACTTCTGTTCAACAGTTCACCATAACCGACCAGGATGACGCCATTTCCTGTTCCATCAACGCTCAGGAGGTCGCAAAGTTTGGCATAACCAAGGTGGACACCGCTACCGGAGCTCAGCGTATGTTTGGTGACGTCAATACGTGAATGTGTAGACGTCGTTACGTGAGTTTGTTGATGGCAATATGTACGATTAGTGACAATGTAACAAGTTAGTTGTTACAAAACTTTATATAGCCATAACTCTGAACATCTAATAATTTCTAATATTTATCTCATATTGTATTTTCACTTAGTAGTTGTCAAATTAATGATGCTATGATATTTATTCTTATTGTATGTTACTTAGCATTTGCTTAGGTAAAAATCATCAATGAATATATTCAATATATTTATATAACTGTTATGTCACTAACCAATATTGTAACACTGTGATTCATTACTGTGGCAAATGTATTTATGAATATGTTGTTAATGAAATTTGGCATATATGAGCTATATAAGCAAACGTCGAAAAAGGCCACCCTTTTATTTATTTAATATGTCATTGTTTTAACCTGATGGCTAAATGGAGTTGTATTTGTTAAATGCATTTAATGCAGTTTTCTCATGTTATCAAAATCAACTTACTTGTCAATTGTATTTCTCATCCGCCATCTTGTTTGGAAGCTGTCAATGTCTATTTTGGAAACCGGCGTTTGATATCACATTTTTGTCTATTGAAACCATATGTGGTGCCATTTTATTCATAAAATTTTGTTCTTTCTAAATATCAAGTAAACGCCACATCATAAATTGTAAATAATTGTAGTTTTGCATCAGAAGCCAAATTTTCTCGGAATCATTCATTTTAGAACGCCAATGTCATTTTGTAACGATTGTTTTCATTGGTCTGGGATTTCATAACGTGCTGCCTGATTGGCTGATACTGTCTATAAAAGAAGGAGTTTCAGAAGGCAGATTCATTCAAATTTCCAACTCTGAATCGACAACATCTAGTAAAAATAAGAACCTCAAACTTAACATATGAAACAAAAAGTTACCATAACACAACTAAAAGAAAGAGCGAACCTTATATATATTTGTACGTTATAGATGTTTTGTCTGGTGATCGAACAAGAAGAAATATAGAAACATTATCGTGAACCGTCTTACGTTTATTATTATAATCCCTACACGGAACAAACACAACTCGCCGTCCTGAAAAGTTTTACAGTACGATTAGTGACGTTATTTAAATGATGATTATTGTGATAGTGATTAAGTCATTAAAATGATCATGATGATTGTAATAGTGGTGTTGTTGATGAAGAGTAGGAATATAATGATCAGGATACTGCTGCTGCTTATGGCGATGCTGTTATGGTGGTGGTGATTGTGATGATGATGATGATGCTAATGATGATGATGATGCTAAAGATGATGGTGATGATGATGAGGAGGAGGAGGAGGAGGAATATTTGTTAATGTGAGTGTTCAAAGATGGTAAAATAGTTTAAATATCGGTGACACCTTTGACTAAGCAATCATGTTAAGGTGCTTTTTTTGACAGGGTTCGACGTCATGACGATTGCCACGCTTGATTACGACTCTGCTACGAGTTACACGATCACCGTCACGTGTACTGACGCTATCAACCCTGTGACGTCATCAAGGACCATCAACTTAGCAGATGACGTAAGCATAGTAAAAATCAATATCTTAAAACGATTTAGGTATTTGTTAAAACGTGTTTTTCGAATAAGTCAAAACGTTTAATGTCAAGCAAATACTGTTAACTGAAGTCGAGGTAAGCGTTCAGCGTATAAAACTATTGACAACATACATATGTCTGCATTGGCGTAACTTTTTCCAATATACATTATAGCACTCATTCCTTTGTATTTGTTATTCCACCGCCCGAAAAGTGGGAATATATTTCTTCTAACATATAGGTCGGTCGGTCGCAATCGTGATGCATCAATTATCTTTGCAATTTGTAAGATAGATAACAACAATCATGATACATCGACTATTTCCGGAATTCTCCGTAAGATTGATTATGCAACAATTCGTCTCCTGAACCAGACTGTGTAGATCGGCAATTTCGTTTCCCTTTGTTATCAAGAGACCGTTTTGACTTACGACCATCTGAATTGGTATGCTGGCTACTTGGAAAGAGCAGACGACGCCTTTTACGTTTCTGGTCAAAAGGTCACATGTCAAAGTCATAGTGCTTGTAAGATGAATTTCGTAATAGCAGCAGGGCTAAAGAATGCTTCGATCTTGGATAATCAAGTTCAAGGTCCCGGCACACGGGCAACATCTGTAACATGTAAACTCAGTTAATTTCTGCAAGATATATAGATAACGCATCGACTAACGATATCCCAAACAAGTGTGTTGGTTATTCTTAAAGAAAGGAAGTGGCCAAAAATGTTGAGGTTAATTAACTGGACAGGCGTGTTTTTTTTACATACGATATGTCGTATATATTAGTTCGCTGTCAATATGGAGATCGGATACGCCTGTCGATTTGAACATGAAGAAATCAAAGATCACTAAGGCTTTTGCTATTGAAAAACACAATTTACATACTGATGCATTGGCTGTATGTCGGGGATATGAATATTTTTCGAAAATCATTTTTCACTTGTATAGTACTCTTCTGTGGTCGTTATGGCTTCAAGCAGGTAATGATGTTTCCAGATTGAAGAAAAAACATCATTTAATTTACACACTGCTTCAGAAACCCGTTTTCTCCGGACTTCCGGCTACGTTGTCGCCGGCACGTAACGACGGCTTTCAGACGGCGATGTTACTTTGCACGTTCAGCGTCACGGACGCCAACGACCAGATTATTATCACGTGCTTGATACAGGTTAGTAACTTCGAGCTGTTTCGGGAATTCCCGGTACTTCTTGGTCTATTACCGTTTTGTTTAAAGTTTTAATATGACACCAATGACCAAAGTGTGATCATTTGCTAGATACAGGTAAGTAACTTCGGGCTGTTTCGGGAATTCCCGGTACTTCTCAGTCTATTTCCGTTTTGTTTAAAGTTTTATATGACGCTAACGACCAAAGTGTTATTTTTCGCTCGATATAGGATAGTAACTAGTAGAACTGATCAATAAAAAATCTACATTGTTGTTTCGGGAATTCCAGGTACTAATCTTCTATGTCCATGTTGTTTACAATTTTGTTTTAAGGCTTGTTTTGTTTTGGAAATTGCTGTTACTTTTCCGTCTATTTCCGTTTTGTTTAACGTTTTGTTAAAATATTCAGTAATACCCGGTACTTCCAAACCTTTTCCGTTTTGTTAAAAGTTTGGACATCCCTGTCTTTCCATGTCCATAGCCGTTTGTTTAAATTTCAGTTACCCCGGGTAGCTGTTTTCGATACACACTTAACTTGTATTACAAACAGCTATTTCTATTTATACTTGACATATGTACTACCTGTGAAACAAAATAGAGGGATTAAACTCTTTTAAGTGTAAACAAGCGTTTGAAAAGCATAACACAAATAATAAACTTGTTAGTTTTCGAATATAATCGATTTTTTATCACCTCATGCTGGCAAAAATATAAACCAGTAATTCACGAGTGGCGCAGTCCTAAATGCAAATTACAATTGAGTGGCCCAGAAAACCGGGCTTAACTCATGTAAGTAAAGCGTGGTACTAGATTAGCGGATGCAGTTCGCACAGGCTTATCAGGTACGACACTTTGAACCGAGACCGTATTTTTGTTTAGAAGAGACTTCACTTAAACGAGCAAATTCCATAAAAGATGAAACTGTTGTTCGACCTGCACATGCAAATCTGGGACGACAATTTACGCAAATGCTTTACGTCTAGTTTTCCCAGAACAAGTCTCAATTCATCTTATCACTCGTAAAATAAAATAGACTAATCAGGGACGACACTTTCCGCTGTTATAATATTTTTTCGTTGAAAGAAAGTCTCTTCTAAGCAAAAGTCAAGTTTAGGCGGAAAGTGTCGTCCCTGTTTTGCCTGTGCGGACTGCACACAAATAACCTCTACTTATCCTGCAGGCGCCGATGGACAGCTTCTTCAACCTGGTTCCCGTCAAGGCGCCGACATTTGCGATCTGGGTCAAAGCCAGCGTGACGTTGGACTCAGCGTCATCACTCTCCTCGTTAACGTCCAGTGCGTTGACGACAGATCGCCCGCGAATACCATTACCGAAACGTTCACTGTTCCCTTACTTGACGAGGTATTGTGAAATTGTGTTAATTCGTCGGCAAGATATTTCGCAATCGAGATACATCGGCTTTCTCCGGGCTCCTCCGTAAGATAGGCAGATTTAAGCAATAAATCGTCTGCTGATCCAGAGTGGAAATTTCGTGTTTGTTTTTTACTACTTAATACTTACTTTCACAGTTGCTTCACTTGATAAGGTACTATAAAATCGTTATATTCGTAACAATGAAATATCGTGGTTTAAAAAAATGAATTGCTCGTTGACATTTAAATTCGTTGATTTCTGATTTTGGATAAGAGAAAGACAAAAATGCCTCGATCATTTTTCTATTGTTGTGTTTCTATTTGATTCGCGGATGATCAACGAAAATAACAACAAATGATCTTACAGTATGTTACGCAAGATTATAATGCTCACACAAAATATAGCTTATCCACATCTGTGACTTCTTCTTGATATTGTGATATTTTCAAAATGTGTGATTTTTCATAGTTTTCATAGCATTAATTATTTTGAGCAAACAAAATGTTGCGCATTTAAATGTGTTATCACATTAAAAACAAACACGAATTAGCCTCTTGGAAAACGTCGCTTAATGCATGTTCGTTCCAGTTAAGCCTTTGCAGTCTGAACGGGATAATCAGGATGATCTTATCCACTTAAAAGGAATTTTTTGTTTACAGTGCGTCTCTTCTAAAATCCATTTAAGCCGGTAATTAATTAATGTCTTATGATATTTTAATATAGATTTTCTTCTTTCTTAAGATAAATGTATAGTAACAATTGTTGGTCGTGACTCGTTTTGTCAAATTGACTGCAAAAAATGGTAAAAAAACCAAATGGATGATGATGATGATGATAAAGATAATGATAAAGATAATGATAATGATAAAAATAATGGCGATGATGATGATGATGATGACGATGAATATGATGATGATTATGATGATGATGACTATGATGATAATGATGATGATGATAAAGATGATAATGATGATGATGATTATGATGATGACTATGATGATGACTATGATGATGATGATGATGATGATGATGATGATGATGATAATAATAATTATTATAATAATAATAATAATAAATGAGTGTATTTACTATTCAGCCTCCGACGTTCGTTTCGGGAATTCCCGGAACATCTCCGTCTATTTCCGACTCGACCGTCATCGCGACGTCACTTGGTGTATTCACCGTTACCGACCCCGACACGACGTTCAGTATTATGTTACCGGTGACGTCAGTGTATGAGATCAGACCCTTGATGTCACCGGCAGATCCTCAAAAGCCGGGTATGTTTCTTCAGAATACAGCTTGGCATAATACAACTTGTCCGGGCGGAAGATGTATATTTCATAATGAATTTTATTATTATAATAACTACACAAATAATCCGTCTTTCCAGGTTTTCGAATTCAATGACCTTAATGATCCCATTCCTTGAAACTAAAAATACCATACAAGCGGAAAGGATCGTCCCAGATTAGCCTGTGCCGACTGCACAGGCTAATCTGGGACGACACTCTACGCACATGCTTTAAAAACCCTTTTTAGGAATAGTCCTTATGATATTATACAATGACGTCACATTTTTTACTTTACGTCCGATTGATATGACGCTTATCAGGAACCAATCTGTTTTCTGATATTATAATTGTTGCAATAATTAAGTAGTGCATCCAAAAAAATCAATCGTAAAACGAGTTACATGTTCCTAGCTTAAAGATCTAGCATCTTATTTTTTTTGTTTTCTAACCACAGGAATTTAAAGCTGGTTCGGTGGCTGTGCGACGCCATTGGGGAAGTTCACAACTACGGACCCGGATACGACATGTTCTGTGACGTCACCTGTGACAACAGTCTATGAGATCAGAAAAATTGCGTCACCGACCGATCCCTAGAAACCGGGTAACAATTTAGTAAAAAATAAATGAGCCGCGCTCTGTGAAAAAGGGGTTAAATGCATGTGCGTAAAGTGTCATCCCATATTAGCCTGTGCAGTATGTATCAGGAACGACTCTTATCGCTTTTATGATATTTTTCGTTTCAAGAAAGTCTCTTCTTGGCAAATTGTCCTCTTAAGGCCAAAAGTTTCGTCCCTGATGAGCCTGTACAGGACCGCGCAGGATGATCTGGGACGACACTCTACGCACATGCCTAAACCCCCATTTTCACAGAGTGCGGTTCATATAAATATTTGAACTGTTACTGTAAGTATTTAACTTATTTTTATATGTAAGTATTTAACACGTCTTAGTAAACGTAACTCATACGAGCCTCGTTCTTGGAAAACGGGGCTTAATGCATGTACATACAGAGTCGTCTCAGAATAGCCTGTGCAGTCCGCGTACGCTCATCAGAGACGAGATTTTCCACTTTGAAATATTAATTCGTGAGGGCTGAAATCTAGTTCCATTGTATTACAGAGTTCGAAGTGTGGATCAGTAACGCCGTTACCCAGGCGTCTATCGACTTCAATGACCAGGCTGTTCCGCTGCCGCTAACAATCAAGTGCACAGACGGAAACGTTGTCAATGACATCACGGGGACGTTCAACGTCAACATCGTCGTCTCGGTAAGTTGCGTTCACGTTTTTAACCCATGTATGCCTAGTGGACTCTCCCATCCTTCTAGATGGGATCAAGTTCTTTCCAAAATTAGGGATGTACAGTATATTTATAACTATAGTTAGAATATTTCTTACAGAAATTAATTTAAGCAAACAGCGCAGACCCTGATGAGACGCCGCATCATTCGGCGTCTCATCTCGGTCTACGCTTTTTACCAAGGTCTTTTTACTAGACGCTAGACATAAATGGGTTAAAGGATATGGAAATCCTAATGAATTGCTTGAGGAGCGTTATACTGTTTGTATATTGTGTATGCTCTTTCAAAAACGACCAATCCTGATTTTTAAAAATACATTCTCAAGAACTGATGCAATTCATATAAACAGTGACACTTCGTTTTGAGTGTTTGTCGCTTGAAACTAAAAACGCAAATTGCGCGTAGCTATGCCGGCAGCAACAACTTATTCCGAGTCTATAATGTTTGACATATATATTTGCTATCGAGAGAAACATTCGTCCCATATTAGCCAGTACAGACAGCACTGTTTTGGACGTGTGGTCTTTGATTATTGATAAAAAGTATTGACTTGACTACTAGCTAGAAATTCAGTGAATATCCATGCCAAATGGTAACTAGTAACAGAAAATCTTCGATAGTGATGACGTAATATCCCGTGTAATGATTATTTTATTTGACTTCAGCTGCCGGTTTTCACTGCACTGCCTGCTACCGGATCTAACATTTTCGACGGTCTCAAACACGCCACCGAAACCCATCACACATTCAGCGTCACCGATAGCGATGACACCGTTTCGTGCTCTGCAATAGCGCCGGAAAACGCCCTTTTTGAAGTGGTCGCCGGCGTGGCACCAAGTAATAAACTGGAAAAATCAATACCCATTAATCCTCGTTCTGGGAAAACTGGGCTTAATGCATGTGCTTTAAAAGTGGTCTCTGAGCGGACCCAGGCTAAAAGGTGACGACACTTTTCGCTTTTATATGTTGTTTTTGTCTTTATGAAGTCGATTCTACACGAAAATCCAGCTTAAGCGGAAATTGTCGTCCCTGATTAGCCTGTGTAGACTGCACATGATAATCTGGGACGACACTTTTCGACCATACATTTAGCCTAGTTTTAAATGAAAAGACTCAATGGAGTCACGGATAAATGCGTTTTAAGGTCACATCAGTTTCAGTTTTATATGACCTCTTATATAATACTCATTTTTAATTGGCTAAGCCAGATAACGCGGAGACATTATTTTCTACTGTATGCAATCACAGATGTGCCTTTTATCATACCGTTATGGTGATATCAACGTTATACACGATGCAGGATCGACGCGGGGTTCACAGGGCTTTACACACGAGCTGGACAGAATGTAAACACAACGTTAAGAACTTTATTTTGCAAATATCTTAAGTTTTGAGATACATTTGCACAAATCTTTTGTGCGTACAAGAAAGTTTTTTATCCAGCATTTTATTCCGATAGCTTAAGATTAAAAAACACATCATTGAATACGTCTGAAATTGGTGCCTAAATTTAACGTTGCGTGCAGCATAGGCGTGTACATGAATGCGTTACAAATCAATTTTTGGAAAAGAACACAGGCTTATTAAATCAATTAATTCTGATGTATTTCACATTGCCATAAGCAGCATTAAAACTGTCTTTTATGCACAAGTTGAACATCTCAAGAAAAATTGTTTAAACAAATTATTTGAAGAAGCACCACAAAATTAATTGGATTCCTGCATCAGCGCTAATAACAAACATTTATCGAGCAAGTTGCCAAAAGAGGGCATTGAATAAGAACATGGATGAAATAAGTGAGTTTAAAGCACGGACATCGGTTAAAAATCCCCACTATTTGGTATAAACACGTGCGAACGTCGAGAAGTCTTCTTGCTTATAATAACAATGTTATGTAATGTTTCATTTGAATGTTGTTAATCGTCGGTGAAGTAGGATTATATAACGCATTTTTTCAGATAAAAACATTTTTAACACTGGGTATGGACGCGCGATCGGAAAACGGGGTTAAATGCATGTTGGAAAAGTGTCGTCCCAGATTAGCCCATGTTAATTAGCACAGGCTAATTAGGAAAGGCACTTTTCGCCTAAACTTTGTTTACCAATAAGAGACTTTCCTCACAAGATAAATGCAAAAAAGAGCGGAACGTATCGTCCCTGATTAGCTTGTTCGGACTTCACAGGCTAAGATAGGACGACACTTTATGTCCCGTTATCCCTATCGTCCTTGATTAGCTTGTTTTTACTGCACAGGCTTACATAGGACGACACTTTACGCACATGCATTAAGCCCCTTTATCCCAGATTGAAGCTCATATAATTCATCGCTTGAACGTTTTCAGGATTTACAGTTAACGTATGGATGGGGGTAACGCTAAGAGCAGAGAACGGACCTTACGTCATCAACGTCGACTGCTCAGATGGCGACAATGACGTCACTGCGACGTTCACACAACCAGTGATGGATACGGTAAGTTGTCTTACGTGGGCAAATATACCGGATTTACCGAAAACCTAACAAATAAACCGGTATGTAAGTTTTCAACAATAGATGTTCAAGTAAATGTCGTTACACCGAAACCAAAGGAAACCAAACAGTCATCCCGACCAATGTGCCTTCAAAAATAGATGTTCAAATTAATGTTGTTATACTGGAACAAAATGATAACCAAAAAGATCATCCCTTCAAATGTTCCCTCAACAATAAATGTTCCCGCTCATGTGGTTACACCGAAACCAAATGTAAACCGAAAGTCATCACGGCACCTTAAAAAGTGCCCAAATAATAGATGTTCAGATACATAAGGTTATGGTAACCAAAAAAATAAAAATGACGCCTGGCTGTTAAAGGGATTATTTTGATTGTCCTTCTGTTTTGGCAGCCGCCGACCGTTGTATCCGGGATCCCCTGAAGTTCCCCAACGTATCTGACGCCACTGTCACGCAGACGTTACTCGGGAAGTTTACAACTACAGACCCAGATACGGCGCGCTCTGTGACGTCACCATCCACCACCGTGTATGAGATCAGAAATGTGACGTCACCGGTGAATGTTTCTCAGCCAGGTGAAAAGTCATTAGAAACATTAGTACACAGTCAGTTTAGTTTAAACCTATTTATTTTAGCTCAGTTGAATTGCAAGCCTAAGACTTATCGTAACGCTATCGAGTCCTTTTCTTTTCTTGGGTAGAAATAGATCATGGTGTATTTTGGGGAGATCTCAAGATCGCTATCACAGTGGGGATCGGACCCATGACCTCCTGGTCATGCGGCGTCTCATCTGGGTCTACGCTGTTTGCCAAGGCCTTTTTTCTAGACGCTAGGCATAAATGGGTTAATTTCCGTCAGAATTATTTTATTATATATATATATATATAAGGCGCAGTCAGTCACTATAACACATTGTCAACCAGTATAAGGCGCTGTCAGTTGCTATAACACGTTTTCAACCAGTATAAGGCGCTGTCAGTCGCTATAACACAATGTCAACCAGTATAAGGCGCTGTCAGTCTTTAAAACACGTTGTCAACCAGTATAAGGCGCTGTCAGTCGCTATAACACGTTGTCAACCAGTATAAGGCGCTGTCAGTCGCTATAACACGTTGTCAACCAGTATAAGGCGCTGTCAGTCGCTATTACACGTTGTCAACCAGTATAAGACGCTGTCAGTCGCTGTAACAGGTTGTCAACCAGTATAAGGCGTTGTCAGTCGCTATAACACGTTATCAACCAGTATAAGGCGATGTCAGTCGCTATAACACGTTGTCAACCAGTATAAGGCGCTGTCAGTCGCTATAACACGTTGTCAACCAGTATAAGGCGCTTTCAGTCTTTATAACACGTTGTCAACCAGTATAAGGCGCTGTCAGTCTTTATAACATGTTGTCAACCAGTATAAGGCGCTGTCAGTCGCTGTAACTCGTTGTCAACCAGTATACGGCGCTGTCAGTCTTTATATCAAGTTGTCAAAAAAAGACCATAGTTTGTTGTGTAATTTCAGGAAATCCTCCAGTAAGGATAAGAAGTTTATTGCGGCTGATGTTGACACATATCTCTATGAGGTTGGGGGAAACATTGGTGAACGCTGCCTGCCGGACAACACGAACATGTTTGCTCTGTACAAGGTCAAGGAACACAGACAACGCATGAAAGCCGATTAACCGCGTCTTAAAAGTGTTCGACAGAGACTGAAATTTTGCTGGCAGAGAGAATGGGCAAAACCTCGTAGTTAGCTGTTCTGACAAAAGCCCTCCATCCCATTTCTGCGTATAGCTCTCATTTCAATTTAGAGCTCCAATAACTATTTTGAGCTCCCATTTCTATTTAGAGCTCACTTGTGTTTTTAGAGCCCTAATGTCTGTTTAGAGCTCCAATTTATATGTATTGCTCCCATTACTATTTAAAGCTTCTTTGTTATTGTATGTTTTCTGCAAAGTATTATACATGTATTATAATTACTGATGCTGGACCTTTTTGACCCATATCCGACAGTGTTGTCTCATTACATTTAATGTTATGTGCATCACAAATGTTGCGCTAAGTTATTTCGTGTGTTTGTATACTAGATGACTATTAGGAATATGTACTATAATAGTAAATATGGCTATACACATGTTATTAAATACGTCTGAAGATGAAAGGGTGTGTTTGTATTTTTTGTTGTTGTCAGACTTAATCCTTGTATAAATTTGTATTTGGGACAACAGGGCTGAATGAATGTGCGTAGAGCATCTTTCCAGAATAGCCAGTGCAGTCCGTACGGGCTAATAAGGGTGGACACTTTCTGGCGGATTGTTTAAGCGTAAAGGAAGTAAACAAAAATCCCGTCTATACGGGAAGTGTCGTCCCTGATAAGCCTGTGCGGACAGCATTAAGCCCTGTTTTCTCAGAGTGCGGCTCATTATAATCCATGTTTGCGATTGAATAGGAATACTTAAGGGTATATACCATAAACTCCCTGGTTTAATGAAAGAAATTTCTGATGTAAACACCATCACCAGCACATATTGGGCATTCCACACTTTATAGCCGCTTAATTTTCCGAGCAATTAAAACATACCAACATAAAATCATGTAAGTTACCTTTGTACCCATTGATCTCCATACTCAAATACTGTAAACTTAACTCAAAAACAAAAAATGACAGAAAAAGATCATGTCCCGAATAATAATGCGTTTTACAGTATAGACTTCAATGACTAGTTTTATTACAAAATTATATTTTAGCCCCGCTCTGTGAACAGAGGGTTTAATGCATGTGCGTAAAGTGTCGTCCCAGATTAGCCTGTGAATTCCGCACAGGCTAATCAGGGACAATATTTACCACCTTTATGATATTTTTCGTTTTAAGGAAGTCCGTTCTTAGCAAATATTAATTTAGGCGGAAAGTGTCATTCGGACCGCTTATCTGGGACGACACTTTTCGCACATGCATTAAACCCCCTTTCCACAAAGCTAGGCTCATTTAATTAGCGTTAATCTTTCATCTTTACTTTATTTGTAGAAACCATACGATCATCCTACTGGTTCTACCCAGGGTTTTTTTTCTGAAAATATTAAAATTAATACACACATCAGTGTATTAATATTACAGACACTCGCTCGTTGAATCAATATTGCCTTGAGTTAAGCGAAAAGACTTCAAACACAAAAGTGCGAACAAACTTACGCTATTATTTAAGGGCTAACTGTATCCGATAATTAAAACCAAAATCTTGATCCGCGAAACTAAATGACTGATTGACTGAGTGAGTGACTTTGTGATTGAGTGACTGACTGAGTGAAGGAGTGAGTGACTGACTAAATGAGTGATTGATATGCATCTATTTAAAATGTATTCTTCACCATTAAGGCATAATAATGAACGTATCGAAACTACTGGAAATGCGTCCCTGGGTTCTCGCTGTGATTTGTGTTGGAAGCTTAAAGTGATATTATGGGCATCTAACAGTATGAAGGCGTCTATCGCAACCGTTGTGTTTATTTCTGGTGTGTTCACTTCATATACACTTATATTTGTTAATGCAGCATCAACCGACTAAAACAATATGCTGGAAAGAGCAAAATAATCCATTTGAATGTCAACCGTACTTTCGTTTTGACAACTGACGACAGAAATGATTCGATGAACGATGTGAGTCTAAATGCAGTTTTCATGCAGATTCGTTCATACGACACAAAGACACAATTTTGTTTTACGGATCGTTTCGGCTTAGAGGACTGGGTGAGTCATGTAAACTATAGAAAATAATACATATTTTTTGTAAACAACTGGTAGCAAGATGAGTTGTAGATAATGGGTCAGTTACCACATTTTAACTAATTCTTTTGACCTGTTAATTCTTTTCAGCTCAATTCAACAGTGAAAAAATGCCCATACTATCACTTTAACAATTGTTTATTTTCACACTGTCTTGTTTATCTATTCATCCATTCATTTTTTAACATGATCGTCCGTGTTAGTGAGATAAACAACTCTCAAATCTTGAATGCAGCGATTAGGTGTAATGAAATGTTTTATTTTCCGTAGTTCAAAATACAACAAATGCTTAAATATAATGGTTAGACTTAACCACCAATCACTCAAACATCAATAATTCTTTAAGGGGTCCATATATCGGAAAAGTAGCACCGGAATCGGATTCAGGAAGACAAAATCACATAGATTGGACTATCTTATTGTTTTATTTCACTGGAATGTAAGGTGTACTGGGTTTTGCGCTTCTATTAAAAGGGTGCTGCATTCTTATCGAAATGCACAATTTAAACTCAATAATTCTTTAACGAGTTGAGACATCGAAAAATTAACACCGGATTCAGATTCAGCGACACAAATTCATAGAGATTTCACTATCTTATTGTTTGATTTCGATGGAGCGAACGAGCTAGCGAGCGAGCGTATTTCATTTGTGAAGGTAAATAGGACTGCGTGAGAAAAGGGTGCTTAATGCAAAACATTTTTTGATTATAACTTTTTTATTTTTATGTTTTTTTCAATTTTTTTTTTCAAACTTTTAAACAACACTATAAACTGTTTATGTTTTATTGAAAAAAAAAAAATATTTTTTTTTTCATTATATGATACATATGTATTTTTTTTATTTATTTTTTAAAAATTGATAACTTTTGAACGGCTGTAGATATCTTAAAAATTCCAAGAATTCGTGATCAGCGTGGTCATAGGCATATAGAGATAAACATCTGTTTATTTTATTTCAACGTTTTTTTTTTAAATAAATAAATTATTTATTTATGTTTTAAATGTTACGGACATAACATTCCGCATCTATCGCTTCAATATCATGTTCTTAATTCTATCCAACAATTCTGCATTATAAAACAAACGTTTACAATATAGTTAGGAAACTAAATCACTCGCATCATGCCAACAACTGAGTCTGGGATTGAAGCCGGATCGCCTTGGTGAGAAGCGTGTATACCGTAAAACAAAAGAGTGTCTTTGTGTCGTATGAACGAATCTGCACTAAAACTTAATTGAGATTCACAAAGTACGGATGATATTCAAATGCATTAGTTTTCTTTTTCCGGGATGTTGTTTTAGTATGTTGATACTGCATTAACAAATATACATGTGTATGAAGTGAAAACACCAAAAATAAACAACGGTTGCGATAGACACCTATACGCTGTTAGATGCCCATAATATCACGTTAAAAGAGCAACCGACATTGATTGCTATTAAAATCGTTGATTATACACTGATTGATACCCAGGACAAAATGTTCAGTACATAACCCAGAGGGGTAAATGAGAAAACCCAATAGTGACCAGCCTCAAACTGTATGCGGCTTCGGTCAGTATACGCTTTGGGGTTGCCTGACTGGTCAAGAGTATATTTACGCAGTTATTACTTAGTTGACACTGCATCTGATGAACGGCCGACGTTTATGGTCCTGCCTTTTCTTTGCATCAGAGTGTGCAAGGTTAGTATCAGTTTTAAAGATCAATCGATCTTATTCCGAAAGATGCAATCAAACACGTATATCACGCAGCTTCTAAGAAAATCCCATTCGCCCAAATGCAAGCGAGTGATAAACCTTCACCTCAATAAATGCACCACAAACTCTCGTCTGTCAACGTCGCTGCCAATGAAATACATGTTGCAGTCACACTTAGGAAACAGTTGATAACCACTAAAGGAATGGGCGCGATCGCGAAATGGCTTTTCATCGAGAAGAGAAAGAGAACTCGCTACAAATAGGCACTACTTTCGACAATCACCACGTGAAGCAAATATCTTAGTGTGTTTTCACCATAAATCAGCCAATCGTGATGCAGCGACTATTTCCGGAATCCCCGGCAAAATGTGAAAAATACCATAACTATTTCCGGAATCCCTCCCAAAATGTGAAAATTACCATAATTAACCAGACATACGCGCATGCCCACAACATAGTCCGCATACACAGCAACTCTGAGTCTCTTCGCAAGTGCATTTACGCTACAGTACAGTGCACACAACATACATTCATTTATCTCTTGCGCTAATCATCACCGCTCAAAAACAAATCACTCAAAACACAATATGAAATCCGCTTCGAACTACTTTCCACATCCACTTCTACTTTCCTTTTGCTTTCACGAGGATGCCCCTTTCAGTTTCACTTTACTGGCGAAATCCGCAATTACATGACTTTGCTCACATACGCACGCAAATTAACAAAGCAACATATCACATACATAGAATAAATACACAAATAACGACGTACTAAATCACTTGGCTTATATCTTTGCTCTTCTCAAAAATCACTGCCATCAAATGCCCCTCATACGCGCTATTCGCTATGTCGACAACAGCCCTTTCAACATAGTAGTACATAGCCCTACAGCAACAACAACAAGCGCGCGCCAAATATGGCCGATTGAGGAAAGACACGATGGATTTCTCGCAAGTTAGCAGTCAGAATAGCTTTGTATCAATGTATAATGCACACCAACTCGTTAGATGACCATTTACCACGTGAATACAACTGCACGGAGTATTTGGTACGTAGACACAAACATGTGATGTGAAACTTTCAAAAAGTCGAGCCCACGATGTTCCAACGACTTTTTTTCAAAAATTCAAAACTTAACGAAAGCCCAGTAAATTCTCTCGTCCGATCGAGTGTGATTTGATTTGATTTTATTCGAGTTTTAACTCCGTTTAATCATCTTCATTGCGTACAATACCTAAGGATTATTGAGAGTCCTTCCCTTGGCTTGAACCAGTTCATGCCAGGTGTCTAGTCTCATTTATAAGACGCGCAAAGAATTTAGAGATACTTTTTATATGGGCTAAATTCTTTGGAACGTCTCATCGTTGAAGGACCTTTTTTGTGGTGGAAACCAGAAAGTTTAAATTTTCATCAGTTTGCGTAAAATTGCAAAATAACATTACCAACTCATTCAGTTTTAATTCAGAAGTTCATTTTTACATAAAAATATCGTCGATTCGAAGTTAGAAAGGCATAAATTCTTCAGTTAAACTTCTTCTTAAATCGCAAAACAATCACTGACCTGTAGCCATGTCATGAAACTGATTTAAATATAAACCAATCAGAAGAAGGCATTACGGTGTAACGTGTACGCGTAATTTTATTTAACATGAGCTTTTAACACCGACTTTAACGTACAGTACACTCCACGCGTTTTCCCCCAATTTCCCTCCATACTCTGCGGGTTTCGACCTGGAGGGAGATTAAGAAAATCCCGCTATACGCTGCGTTTGCATGATTTTGGACGCGGCGGATAACGATCGGCAAAACTGATAAGCCGACGCGGCGGCCCTCGGCGTTGGCAACGTGGGGGAAACTCCGCGTTTTACGAGATAACGATCAATTTAATTTTGTTTGACTTCCTGATTTTCAAATAAAATTACATTTATTACAAGTACATACATGTACATGTAGTATAATATTTACAATTAAAAAAAAAACCAAGATAGATCAATCCCGACGTGGTTGTAGAAGTAGTTGTTGTTGTATAGAAAACTCGTTGATTTACAACACACAAAACGTCGTATTTTAATTAATACTTACCAATTAATATAAACACAGTTTGCAACATTGTTTTTATTTTGATAATTTAATTTAAAGTTTTCATGTTAGCGGGTGATTTTCTATACTGAACATGTATACAAATGACCAAATCCCTAAAAATCTGTGTGAATTGACAGTTTGACGTAATCAAAGAAAAGCCGCTTCCTGTCTAAAGGCATAACTTACTCAAGTAAACACGTTCAACGAATGCATAAGGAATGGTTTTAATTGTCGGAACAAAGTCAATTCTCTGCTCGCTAATGCATTGATTTTCTCTTTGTTTGTAGGTTATTCCATTGATTGCTAAAAGGTGGTAACTATTGAGTTGATAATTGAATTTAATATTCACAGTTGTATTCTTGTTGTGTCGACATTCTAAACAATGTTTACCAGTAATTATGGACCAAATCGGCAGAGTGACATTCACACATGTTAATCCCTTTTGTCAAAACACCGCAGACAGCAGTCTACACAATAGGTCAGTAGACAAGCTTTACGTGTTATCATAACGTCAAACACTTAAAATCCAGTTCCGCCCAGATGTCTTTTTTAATCAGTTTACAATACAATTAGTGTTAAAATAATTACTCTACTAAAATACCGTAACGATAAAGATTCGGCGTGTTCGATTTGAAATTATTTTAGAGGAAATATCAACTTATTCGCAATATAATTTCGTTAATAAATACCAAAGGAACTTTTAACCGAAATCAACAAAATTCAATGTTCTCTGTGCTACAAAGTTTGTATCAAAAAAATCAATACACGCACACTTTGCAGGAGTATACATTGTCCATTGACCTTGTACATTGCAGCATAATTTTCGCGCGCTTTTGTCGGGAATGACTGTATATTGGAAGCATTTGTAAACGTCGTGTTAACAATTAAAAATCGTAGTGTGTTTCGGATTACTAATTATTATTCTCATTTTGAAATTTTACGGAACATTTATTCTTGTGTCATATGTGTTATGATTTAAATATTAATTTGTCAAATGTATTATATTAGACTTAATTCATATTGTAGACGTACCTGTGAATTAAAAAAAACATAATTTTTATACGTATTAATTTTCTATACAATTATCTTTTTTATACATGTACTACAGTATTTAAACAATTTATTATAACAATGTTTTTAATTTTTTGCATGCCCAGTAGCACACTGCTAACGCGGCGTTGCGTGGCGATCACTGATAAAGTAGCCTAAAGTAATACACGCCGCGGGAATTAGCGAACGCCACGTGAACACTCGCTAGCAGAAAAAACCCCGCGGAGGGAGCGCGTTTTTTGGGGAAAACGCGTGGAGTGTACTGTAACTAGATCTAGTATGCTAATCTTTGTCGATTTAATAAGCATATGTTCAAAACAGATATGGTGCAGTTTCTATTCACTGTTCTAAGTTTCAGGAAGTGTTTATGCATGTCTTTTTTGCACCTCTGTCTGTGTTGTTTTATGGGCTTACATTCTACGTTTCAAAGGACGGTATACTGTACGATCTGTATCAATATTATTTATGTACAGTATAAAAATAAAAGATGTACAGGGGTTTTTTTTACTAAGAAAGTGACGCCGATATTCGGCGTCTTCCCCTACCAGAATTTTTCCCCTTAAAATACAATTTCCCCACCAAAAATATCATTTTTCACCAAAATATAATATTTTCTCTCAAAGAAATGTTTATTTTTCCTTGGGGCATTCGACAATTATCCAATTTGCACCATGTACAACGAATTCGCGCTCTCTCTCTCCAGACGAACACACAACATCTGGGAATCCCAGTTATTCTAAATATAGCTCTTAAATAACGTCATGTAAACTGGGCAACTAATGGTAATAATCATGTGACTATTTTACTGGATACCGGTCTTGCGCGAGAAGGGTGTTTCGTCAATTAATTACCGGAAACCAGTCGAATTTTCATCCGGGCTATGTGCAAGCCGAGGTATAAACGTGAAAACAGAAAAAAATGTCGCACAATTAGCGTTCTTACACAAACAAAATAAAACATTCGAACTCGGAAGATACTGAACGCATCGAGGCATTTTTTAAGAAAGAATCATCGAAAAACGTTATAACCCAGCAGGATTCCGAGGTAATCAACATCGAACATTGTGAAAGTGAAAGTAGACAATCGGCAGCTGCCGCTCCTTTCCCTTCCAATACTGTAGCAAATCAAGATCGTCAACCCATTCATCATGAAATTGAAATCACAAAATTGACATCGTCCCCCGGCCCCAGTACAAAAATATAGTTGAAAACATTTCCCATTATTAGATCTACACCTGCAACTTTATTAAGGACTTTGACTTTAATACCTGTTAAATGTGTTTAAGAACAAAAAGGACAGAGACAAGTCTCTTTTGATGAGTTATAGACATTGAAATGAACAGTTTTTATTTTTTCCCCTAATATCTCTCATTCGCACTCTTTTTTTCCCCTTTCACCCAGCGTCCAGCGTCTTCCCCTTTCTCTAAAAAAAACCCCTGATGTAATTTATTTCAGAACTTTTTAATTGTCAATTTAGAAAAAAAAACAATGCTAAATTAATCCAGAAAAGTATAACGTCGGTTTACTATGTAACGCGCTGCACCACAACAGACGAACGCAAACTGTATTTTACGCTGTTTATTCTTCCACTTTAAACCAGATGCTTTACATCGAGGTCGTGTTATCGATTTATATCTACACAGCGAGCGAATCGAGAGATATTGAAAAATTGAATAGTGGTTGGATTTAAATTGCTCAGACGTGCAAAATTCGAAGTGTCATTACATAATTTTTACGGAACATTATCGAGAAATGAATTATCTACACAGGTATGTAAATATTATTGCAATCCGTTGTTATTAAGTGTCCAGTGCTCCAGCTAGGCCTAAATCGAAGGGCGCCGCGCCCTGCCCTCCCGAACCTCCGCCCTGCCCCCCCGAACCTCCGCCCTGCCCCCCCCCCTCAAAAAAAAAAAAAAAAAAAATTTTTTATTTTTTTTTTTTTTTTACATATGATAATTCATAAATCTCTTATTACATTGTAATTAGTTTAATCCTCATTGTAGACATTATATTTGAATGGTTTAATAATAATGGGAATAATACAATTATTTATAACATATAAATTAACATGCAATAGAAAGCATTCCAGAAACACCCGCGCGCTCGAACGTGCCCTTTTCACAAAATACTGCGCGTCGAAAGTGCCCTTTTCACAAAATACTGCACGTCGAAAGTGCCCTTTTGACAAAAAAGCCACCCTGCCCTTTTCAAATTCTAGCTGGAGCACTGAGTGTCTTATATCGGGGCTTGAATGTTGCGCACAAAATCCTTGCGCAACAATATAGACAAAGAACAAATAATTCCCACCACATAATTGGTCTTTCACCCTTTGTACGCTCCAAATATTACCCATATAAAAAGTAGCTTAATATTTAAGAGCGTCAAAAATTTGGACTAGCCAGGTGTCCTGTCTACTTTGAACAGTTGATCTCAGTGGATTAAGCTAGGCAAGCTTGCGTAGCTACTCAAACAGCGTAATCCAGTTCTGTGAACAAATCAATCCTTACCTTGATGGCTCTTTTACACCAAGACATGATAAGACTGGAAGTACCTTGCTAGCGCCGCGTGCGACGAAAGGGCTCCAGAACTCCTGTATGTCCATGGGAAGGTCACCATCCCGTCCTTGCTGTCTCATGAAGTTGGATTGCCAGTGAGCTTTGTTTGGAGTACAAAACTCAAATTAAAAAAATGCTTGTAAATAAAAGCTTAGGCCTTTGCAAACAGTTTGGATCCAGATGAGACGCCACAGAATGTGGCGTCTCATCAGGATCCGAATTGTTTTCTATTCTGATAGTATTCTTTGGAAAAAAATCGAACAAAATGCTAATTTTAGAAATTTAGCAGACGACATTTTAGCAGACAACAAATTTCCCAGCATGCAAATGCTTATATGAGCCTTGCTCTTGGTAAATGGGACTAAATTTATGTGCCTAAAGTGTTGTCTGAGACAGATCAGCCTGTGCAATCAGCACAGGCTAATCACGAACAACACTTCACTTTAATGGAGATTTTTTTATGTAAAGAAAGTCTCTTTTAACCCTTTAACACACAGGTACGTAATTTGACACATTTGTAGTCCCTTACAAAGTTACATTTAATTAAAGACCTTTTTGACTAGATTCAACTGGATTCAAGTTTTTAAGGCTTCTTTTCCAACACTTAGATACTGATGAGCAGCAAACAGCATAAAACCCGAACAGTAACTCGCAGTCTGTTCAGGTTTTATGCTGTTTGCACATAGCCATTTTCACTTTGCTTGTGAGTGGGAAAGGGTTAAACAAAAATACAGCTACAGGATGATGTTTTATGCACATGTATTAAGCCTCCTCATCCCAGAGTGCATCTCATATATTTGTTACCTCTTCTAACAGATAGTGCATGGAAAGCCGGTTGTAAAGGCTACAAAAGCTCCAACTTGCAAAGACCTGCCAATGCAAGATCAACCAATCAAAATTCAGCAGCCAACTAACAGTGAACCAATCAAAGTTCAGCATTCAGTGGAAGTGCAGACCAGTTTCATTGAGCTCAATCCACCAACTTTACAACAGACAAAGGAGAACTTACTTCATCCTGGTCCTGTCTCACATGGTAATTTAACCCTTTGCATGCTGGGAAATTTGTCGTCTGCTAAAATGTTGTCTGCTGAATTTCTAAAATTAGCATTTTCTTCGATTTTTTCAAAGAATACTATCAGAGTAGCAAACAGTTTGGATCCTGATGAGACGCCACGTTCTGTGGCGTCTCATCTGGATCCAAACTGTTTGCAAAGGCCTTCAAAATTCGGTTCCAGCTCTGAAAGAGTTAACCCATGAAAGGCGAGTGTTCTGTAAAAAGTTACATGCAATAAATTTTGAAATCATCTCAGCGGAAGCATACATGTATAGAGAGAAAATTATTATATATTTTATTTTTTTGCAATAGTGCTCATGTCCAGTGATTACAATTTATAAACTCTTTTTCTCACCAATAATAAGCAAACTCGTAGGATACTTATTATGAATTGTGTATTTTTTATTTATTTTTTAGTATTTAAGCTTTAAAACATTTTGTCTGGAGTTCCTTTATGAATGACGTCATGAAAACGCGGAGGGACTTAAATCAATGAAACAGACACAGCATTTTTTGTACGTTTGTATTTGTACCTATTTATTCAAAATGAACATTGGTACTTCTTTGCATCTTTTTTATTACTTTTATTTTAATGCTCGATATACATGTTTTTTTATTAGTGTACTCTTAGTGTACTACAGTTTTAGTGGGCTATGTATATTTAATGCAGCCTACGAACTTTGGCTGAAGGCTGGGTCAGCGAGTACGCTGAGTCATGACGTCACCGCTGCGGTGGCTATGACAATCACGTGCAGTGACGGGACGGACCAAATCACCAGCAGTTACAATGTGGACATTTTTGACGCGGTACGTGTAGAATTGAGCTGCGTTCTGGAAAAAAGGGCTTAATGCATGTGCGTAAAGTGTCGTTCCAGATTAGTGTTCGCAGTTCTCTCTTTAATGAGCTTTGCGCTTTTAAATGAAACCTCTTCTTAGTGAAAATCCTGAGAAGCGGAAAGTGCCGTCACCGATTAGCCTGTGTATTCCGCATTTCGCACAGTGAGACGACAATTTACGCACATGCATTACACCCGGTTTTCCCAGAGCGAGGCTTTTTTTTTATTTTCTCCCACATGAGCTTGCATCCGGGCCATGGACGAAGTTTAGGAGAAGCTCGGTCGGTCGGTCTGTTTATTTGTCCCCCAAAAAGCGCCTAAGAATCTATAAATTTCTGAGTTATGTACCATTACAGTCATGGGCATGGCTGTTATATTAAATATAACAGGATCGAACGTATCCTAAATTTCTCATTTGACTGAATTAAAAATTGAAATACATGTACGTGTGTGTTATCTCCATGGCGTGCAAGAAATCGCCCGTGGTCCACACATTCCTGAGTTATTTGAACTTGACAAAGCGGTGCAGGGTGTGGGGGCGGTGCGGGGTGTGGGGTCCACACATTCCTGAGTTATTTGAGCTTGACAAAGCGGTGCAGGGTGTGGGGTCCACACATTCCTGAGTTATTTGAGCTTGACAAAGCAGTGCGGGGTGTGGGGTCCACACATTCCTGAGTAATTTGAGCTTGACAAAGCGGTGCGGGGTGTGGGGTCCACGCATTCCTGAGTTATTTGAGCTTGACAAAGCGGTGCGGGGTGTGGGGTCCACACATTCCTGAGTTATTTGAGCTTGACAAAGCGGTGCGGGTGTGTGGTCCACACATTCCTGAGTTATTTGAGCTTGACAAAGTGGTGCGGGTGTGTGGTCCACACATTCCTGAGTTATTTGAGCTTGACAAAGCGGTGCGAGGTGTAGGGTCCACACATTCCTGAGTTATTTGACCTTGACAAAGCGGTGCGGGGTGTGGGGTCCACACATTCCTGAGTTATTTGAGCTTGACAAAGCGGTGCGGGTGTGGGGTTGGGAGTAGCGGGGTGTGGGGTTGGGAGTATGGCACGATTCAGGAGATGCCTGAATACAGGCATAAATGCTGTAACCGTTATGAAGCACCTAGTAACCTGCAGAAAAACGTCTACCTCATAAACACGTTTTTAAGATAACATTTCATGTTCACAGATTGGTTATTTTCCAAAGTTGTATCAGTCATTCCCAAGATAAAAGAAATATGAATATTAAGGAGCGAAACACTATGGACATACACTATGCATTCAGTTTCAATACTGGGTAGACTAAGAAATTATATTCTATTTAATTTGACATATTACCATACGTTATTAACTTCTCTTAATCAAAACAACATATTTAAAGGTTAATGCTCATTGAAGGTTCCCGTTCTGACCAATTTTGCCGGTACTTCCGGTCCGCTTGGAGACCTATCGCCAGTGGGCACTTCTGTTCAACAGTTCACCATAACCGACCAGGATGACGCCATTTCCTGTTCCATCAACGCTCAGGAGGTCGCAAAGTTTGGCATAACCAAGGAGGACACCGCTACCGGAGCTCAGCGTATGTTTGCAGGGCTTTTCATCCTTATATAACAGAGGCCGATATTCGGCTCCTTCCCAATTCTAAAAAGCCTTATTTTTTCCCAACTCTGGCTGAAAGACTTCCCAAAAAAAACGATTGAAATTCCCCTGAAAATCAAAAAAATAAACACAGCGGATAGTGTTTTGTAGCCAAGTTACTATTCGGTATAGTTTTACTGGTCTTGTAGATGATTGTAATTTCATTGAAAGCTTCCACGAGCGATAAAAAAGATGAAGGTTTATTTTGCGTAATTGTTGTCTGGTATCGATTTTTTCGCTACCAGTTCAGTTCAGGTATTTCCCCACTACCGCTAAGCCGAATTTTAATTGTATTTGTGTACCAGTCTAGAACAGAATATTGCGTAGTACGGGTTTAATTGTCGGTTTTTGCACGAGGGCCGCAAGGGAGGTCACCAGTGTCATCGCTGAATTTTCAGTTTGAAAATGTCACATAATGGTAAATATTACCTAAAATCAGTTAAGAAACGAAAGCTCCTGGACTCTAAAGAAGATCAAAAAACTTTATTCGACTGCGGATTAAAAAAAAACAAGCATGACGCCAGCAATAATTCTTCCGACAAGGCCGATCTTTCCGTCCTTGTCGTCGATGAATCGTGTCGATCTGAAACAGCTGCAAGTTCTAATGAAGCTGTAAGTTTATCTGTTTGAAAATATAGCTGGCCAATCTTTGAAAAGAACATTTCCAGGTCATTAATTCATAACAAAAATAAAGTTCAAACCATTATTGTGACTGTTTAAAATTGATTAAATGATTTACCTGTGATGAAATGCTTTAAAAGTTTTTTTCCCAAAATGGCCATTTATCGCGCTTAAATTTCCCAATTTGCAAGGCTAGGGCTTCTTCCCAATTTCCAGATGAAAAGCCCTGGTTTGGTGACGTCATTACGTGAATGTGTAGACGTCGTTACGTGAGTTTGTTGATGGCAATACCTACGTTTAGTGACGTTATTTAAATGATGATTATTGTGATAGTGATTAAGTCATTAAAATGATCATGATGATTGTAATAGTGGTGTTGTTGATGAAGAGTAGGAATATAATGATCAGGATACTGCTGCTGCTTATGGCGATGCTGTTATGGTGGTGGTGATGGTGATGATGATGATGATGATGCTAATGATGATGATGATGCTAATGATGATGGTGATGATGATGAGGAGGAGGAGGAATATTTGTTAATGTGAGTGTTCAAAGATGGTAAAATAGTTTAAATATCGGTGACACCTTTGACTAAGCAATCATGTTAAGGTGCTTTTTTTGACAGGGTTCGACGTCATGACGATTGCCACGCTTGATTAAGACTCTGCTACGAGTTACACGATCACCGTCACGTGTACTGATGCTATCAACCCTGTGACGTCATCAAGGACCATCAACTTAGCAGATGACGTAAGCATAGTAAAAATCAATATCTTAAAACGATTTAGGTATTTGTTAAAACGTGTTTTTCGAATAAGTCAAAACGTTTATTGTCAAGCAAATACTGTTAACTGAAGTCGAGGTAAGCGTTCAGCGTATAAAACAATTGACAACATACATATGTCTGCATTGGCGTAACTTTTTCCAATATACATTATAGCACTCATTCCTTTGTATTTGTTATTCCACCGCCCGAAAAGTGGGAATATATTTCTTCTAACATATAGGTCGGTCGGTCGCAATCGTGATGCATCAATTATCTTTGCAATTTGTAAGATAGATCACAACAATCATGATACATCGACTATTTCCGGAATTCTCCGTAAGATTGATTATGCAACAATTCGTCTCCTGAACCAGACTGTGTAGATCGGCAATTTCGTTTCCCTTTGTTATCAAGAGACCGTTTTGACTTACGACCATCTGAATTGGTATGCTGGCTACTTGGAAAGAGCAGACGACGCCTTTTACGTTTCTGGTCAAAAGGTCACATGTCAAAGTCATAGTGCTTGTAAGATGAATTTCGTAATAGCAGCAGGGCTAAAGAATGCTTCGATCTTGGATAATCAAGTTCAAGGTCCCGGCACACGGGCAACATCTGTAACATGTAAACTCAGTTAATTTCTGCAAGATATATAGATAACGCATCGACTAACGATATCCCAAACAAGTGTGTTGGTTATTCTTAAAGAAAGGAAGTGGCCAAAAATGTTGAGGTTAATTAACTGGACAGGCGTGTTTTTTTTACATACGATATGTCGTATATATTAGTTCGCTGTCAATATGGAGATGGGATACGCCTGTCGATTTGAACATGAAGAAATCAAAGATCACTAAGGCTTTTGCTATTGAAAAACACAATTTACATACTGATGCATTGGCTGTATGTCGGGGATATGAATATTTTTCGAAAATCATTTTTCACTTGTATAGTACTCTTCTGTGGTCGTTATGGCTTCAAGCAGGTAATGATGTTTCCAGATTTAAGAAAAAACATCATTTAATTTACACACTGCTTCAGAAACCCGTTTTCTCCGGACTTCCGGCTACGTTGTCGCCGGCACGTAACGACGGCTTTCAGACGGCGATGTTACTTTGCACGTTCAGCGTCACGGACGCCAACGACCAGATTATTATCACGTGCTTGATACAGGTTAGTAACTTCGAGCTGTTTCGGGAATTCCCGGTACTTCTTCGTCTATTACCGTTTTGTTTGAAGTTTTAATATGACACCAATGACCAAAGTGTGATCATTTGCTAGATACAGGTAAGTAACTTCGGGCTGTTTCGGGAATTCCCGGTACTTCTCAGTCTATTTCCGTTTTGTTTAAAGTTTTATATGACGCTAACGACCAAAGTGTTATCTTTCGCTCGATATAGGATAGTAACTAGTAGAACTGATCAATAAAAAATCTACATTGTTGTTTCGGGAATTCCAGGTACTAATCTTCTATGTCCATGTTGTTTACAATTTTGTTTTAAGGCTTGTTTTGTTTTGGAAATTGCCGTTACTTTTCCGTCTATTTCCGTTTTGTTTAACGTTTTGTTAAAATATTCAGTAATACCCGGTACTTCCAAACCTTTTCCGTTTTGTTAAAAGTTTGGACATCCCTGTCTTTCCATGTCCATAGCTGTTTGTTTAAATTTCAGTTACCCCGGGTAGCTGTTTTCGATACACACTTAACTTGTATTACAAACAGCTATTTCTATTTATACTTGACATATGTACTACCTGTGAAACAAAATAGAGGGATTAAACTCTTTTAAGTGTAAACAAGCGTTTGAAAAGCATAACACAAATAATAAACTTGTTAGTTTTCGAATATAATCGATTTTTTATCACCTCATGCTCGCAAAAATATAAACCAGTAATTCACGAGTGGCGCAGTCCTAAATGCAAATTACAATTGAGTGGCCCAGAAAACCGGGCTTAACTCATGTAAGTAAAGCGTGGTACTAGATTAGCGGATGCAGTTCGCACAGGCTTATCAGGTGCGACACTTTGAACCGAGACCGTATTTTTGTTTAGAAGAGACTTCACTTAAACGAGCAAATTCCATAAAAGATGAAACTGATGTTCGACCTGCACATGCAAATCTGGGACGACAATTTACGCAAATGCTTTACGTCTAGTTTTCCCAGAACGAGTCTCAATTCATCTTATCACTCGTAAAATAAAATGGACTAATCAGGGACGACACTTTCCGCTGTTATAATATTTTTTCGTTGAAAGAAAGTCTCTTCTAAGCAAAAGTCAAGTTTAGGCGGAAAGTGTCGTCCCTGTTTTGCCTGTGCGGACTGCACACAAATAACCTCTACTTATCCTGCAGGCGCCGATGGACAGCTTCTTCAACCTGGTTCCCGTCAAGGCGCCGACATTTGCGATCTGGGTCAAAGCCAGCGTGACGTTGGACTCAGCGTCATCACTCTCCTCGTTAACGTCCAGTGCGTTGACGACAGATGGCCCGCGAATACCATTACCGAAACGTTCACTGTTCCCTTATTTGACGAGGTATTGTGAAATTGTGTTAATTCGTCGGCAAGATATTTCGCAATCGAGATACATCGGCTTTCTCCGGGCTCCTCCGTAAGATAGGCAGATTTAAGCAATAAATCGTCTGCTGATCCAGAGTGGAAATTTCGTGTTTGTTTTTTACTACTTAATACTTACTTTCACTTTCAAGGTACTATAAAATCGTTATATTCGTAACAATGAAATTTCGTGGTTTAAAAAAATGAATTGCTCGTTGACATTTAAATTCGTTGATTTCTGATTTTGGATAAGAGAAAGACAAAAATGCCTCGATCATTTTTCTATTTTTGTGTTTCTATTTGATTCGCGGATGATCAACGAAAATAACAACAAATGATCTTACAGTATGTTACGCAAGATTATAATGCTCACACAAAATATAGCTCATCCACATCTGTGACTTCTTCTTGATATTGTGATATTTTCAAAATGTGTGATTTTTCATAGTTTTCATAGCATTAATTATTTTGAGCAAACAAAATGTTGCGCATTTAAATGTGTTATCACATTAAAAACAAACACGAATAAGCCTCTTGGAAAACGTCGCTTAATGCATGTTCGTTCCATTTAAGCCTTTGTAGTCTGAACGGGATAATCAGGATGATCTTATCCACTTTAAAGGAATTTTTTGTTTACAGTGCGTCTCTTCTAAAATCCATTTAAGCCGGTAATTAATTAATGTCTTATGATATTTTAATATAGATTTTCTTCTTTCTTAAGATAAATGTATAGTAACAATTGTTGGTCGCGACTCGTTTTGTCAAATTGACTGCAAAAAATGGTAAAAAAACCAAATGGATGATGATGATGATGATGATGATGATGATGATGATGATGATAAAGATAATGATAATGATAAAAATGATGGTGATGATGATGATGATGATGATGATGACGATGAATATGATGATGATTATGATGATGATGACTATGATGATAATGATGATGATGATAAAGATGATGATGATGATTATGATGATAATGACGATGACTATGATGATGATTATGATGATAATGATGATGATGATGATAATGATGATGATGATGATGATGATGATGATGATGATAATAATAATTATAATAATAATTATTATAATAATAATAATAATAATAAATGAGTGTTTTTACTATTCAGCATCCGACGTTCGTTTCGGGAATTCCCGGAACATCTCCGTCTATTTCCGACTCGACTGTCATCGCGACGTCACTTGGTGTATTCACCGACCCCGACACGACGTGCAGTATTATGTCACCGGTGACGTCAGTGTATGAGATCAGACCCTTGATGTCACCGGCAGATCCTCAAAAGCCGGGTATGTTTCTTCAGAATACAGCTTGGCATAATACAACTTGTCCGGGCGGAAGATGTTTATTTCATAATGAATTTTATTATTATAATGACTACACAAATAATCCGTCTTTCCAGGTTTTCGAATCCAATGACCTTAATGAGCCCATTCCTTGAAACTAAAAATACCATACAAGCGGAAAGGATCGTCCCAGATTAGCCTGTGCCGACTGCACAGGCTAATCTGGGACGACACTCTACGCACATGCATTAAAAACCCTTTTTAGGAATAGTCCTTATGATATTATACAATGACGTCACATTTTTTACTTCACGTCCGATTGATATGACGCTTATCAGGAACCAATCTGTTTTCTGATATTATAATTGTTGCAATAATTAAGTAGTGCATCCAAATAAATCAATCGTAAAACGAGTTACATGTTTCTAGCTTAAAGATCTAGCATCTTATTTTTTTTGTTTTCTAACCACAGGAATTTAAAGCTGGTTCGGTGGCTGTGCGACGCCATTGGGGAAGTTCACAACTACAGACCTGGATACGACATGTTCTGTGACGTCACCTGTGACAACAGTCTATGAGATCAGAAAAATTGCGTCACCGACCGATCCCTAAAAACCGGGTAACAATTTAGTCAAAAATAAATGAGCCGCGCTCTGTGAAAAAGGGGTTAAATGCATGTGCGTAAAGTGTCATCCCATATTAGCCTGTGCAGTATGTATCAGGAACGACACTTATCGCTTTTATGATATTTTTCGTTTCAAGAAAGTCTCTTCTTGGCAAATTGTCCTGTTAAGGCGAAAAGTTTTGTCCCTGATGAGCCTGTACAGGACCGCGCAGGATGATCTGGGACGACACTCTACCCACATGCCTAAACCCCCATTTTCACAGAGTGCGGTTCATATAAATATTTGAACTGTTGCTATAAGTATTTAACTTATTTTTATATGTCGGTATTTAACACGTCTTAGTAAACGTAACTCATACGAGCCTCGTTCTTGGAAAACGGGGCTTAATGCATGTACGTACAGAGTCGTCTCAGAATAGCCTGTGCAGTCCGCGTACGCTCATCAGAGACGAGATTTTCCGCTTTGAAATATTAATTGTGAGGGCTGAAATCTAGTTCCATTGTATTACAGAGTTCGAAGTGTGGATCAGAAACGCCGTTACCCAGGCGTCTATCGACTTCAATGACTAGGCTGTTCCGCTGCCGCTAACAATCAAGTGCACAGACGGAAACGTTGTCAATGACATCACGGGGACGTTTAACGTCATCATCGTGGACTCGGTAAGTTGCGTTCACGTTTTTAACCCATGTATGCCTAGTGGACTCTCCCATCCTTCTAGATGGGATCAAGTTCTTTCCAAAATTAGGGATGTACAGTATATTTATAACTATAGTTAGAATATTTCTTACAGAAATTCATTTAAGCAAACAGCGCAGACCCTGATGAGACGCCGCATCATTCGGCGTCTCATCTGGGTCTACGCTTTTTACCAAGGTCTTTTTACTAGACGCTAGACATAAATGGATTAAAGGATATGGAAATTCTAATGAATTGCTTAAGGAGCATTATACTGTTTGTATATTGTGTATGCTCTTTCAAAAACGACCAATCTTGATTTTTTAAAATACATTCTCAAGAACTGATGCAATTCATATAAACAGTGACACTTCGTTTCGAGTGTTTGTCGCTTGAACCCAAAAACGCAAATTGCGCGTAGCTATGCCGGCAGCAACAACTTATTCCGAGTCTATAATGTTTGACATATATATTTGCTATCGAGAGAAACATTCATTTTTTGGCTTGAGCCGATGTTGTTGGCTTGAGGATTTAACAACTTTTTGTTGAAAGATACGAGCCTATTTCTGAGAAGACCGGGTTTGATGCGTGGGACTTTTAAAGTGTCGTCCCATATTAGCCGGTGCAGACAGCACTGTTTTGGACGTGTGGTCTTCGATTATTGATAAAAGTATTGACTTGACTTTGTTCTAGCTAGAAATTCAGTGAATATCCATGCCAAATGGTAACTAGTAACAGAAAATCTTTGATAGTGATGACGTAATATCCTGTGTAATGATTTTATTATTTGACTTCAGCCACCGGTTTTCACTGCACTGCCTGCTACCGGATCTAACATTTTCGACGGTCTCAAACACGCCACCGAAACCCTTCACACATTCAGCGTCACCGATAGCGACAACACCGTTACGTGCTCTGCAAGAGCGCCGGAAAACGCCCTTTTTGAAGTGGTCGCCGGCGTGGCACCAAGTAATAAACTGGAAAAATCAATACCAATTTAATCCTCGTTCTGGGAAAACTGGGCTTAATGCATGTGCTTTAAAAGTGGTCTCTGAGCGGACCCAGGCTAAAAGGTGATGACACTTTTCGCTTTTATATGTTGTTTTCGTTTTTATGAAGTCGATTCTACACGAAAATCCAGCTTAAGCGGAAATTGTCGTCCCTGATTAGCCTGTGTAGACTGCACATGATAATCTGGGACGACACTTTACGACCATACATTTAGCCTAGTTTTAAATGAAAAGACTCAATGGAGTCACGGATAAATGCGTTTTAAGGTCACATCAGTTTAAGTTTTATATGACCTCGTATATAATACTCATTTTTAATTGGCTAAGTCAGATAACGCGGAGACATTATTTTCTACTGTATGCAATCACAGATGTGCCTTTTATCATACCGTTATGGTGATATCAACGTTATACACGATGCAGGATCAACGGGGGGTTCACAGGGCTTTACACACGAGCTGGACAGAATGTAAACACAACGTTAAGAACTTTATTTTGCAAATATCTTAAGTTTTTGAGATACATTTGCACAAATCTTTTGTGCGTACAAGAAAGTTTTTTATCCAGCATTTTATTCGGATAGCTTAAGATTAAAAAACACATCATTGAATACGTCTGAAATCGGTGCCTAAATTTCACGTTGCGTGCAGCATAGGCGTGTACATGAATGCGTTACAAATCAATTTTTGGAAAAGAACACAGGCTTATTAAATCAATTAATTCTGATGTATTTCACATTGCCATAAGCAGCATTAAAACTGTCTTTTATGCACAAGTTGAACATCTCAAGAAAAATTGTTTAAACAAATTATTTGAAGAAGCACCACAAAATTAATTGGATTCCTGCATCAGCGCTAATAACAAACATTTATCGAGCAAGTTGCCAAAAGAGGGCATTGAATAAGAACATGGATGAAATAAGTGAGTTTAAAGCACGGACATCGGTTAAAAATCCCCACTATTTGGTATAAACACGTGCGAATGTCGAGAAGTCTTCTTGCTTATAATAACAATGTTATGTAATGTTTCATTTGAATGTTGTTAATCGTCGGTGAAGTAGGATTATATAACGCATTTTTTCAGATAAAAACATTTTTAACACTGGGTATGGACGCGCGATCGGAAAACGGGGTTAAATGCATGTTGGAAAAGTGTCGTCCCAGATTAGCCCATGCTAATTAGCACAGGCTAATCAGGAAAGGCACTTTTTGCCTAAACTTTGTTTACCAATAAGAGACTTTCCTCACAAGATAAATGCAAAAAAGAGCGGAACGTATCGTCCCTGATTAGCTTGTTCGGACTTCACAGGCTTATATAGGACGACACTTTATGTCCCGTTATCCCTATCGTCCTTGATTAGCTTGTTTTTACTGCACAGGCTTACATAGGACGACACTTTACGCACATGCATTAAGCCCCTTTATCCCAGATTGAAGCTCATATAATTCATCGCTTGAACGTTTTCAGGATTTACAGTTAACATAAGGATGGGGGTTACGCTAAGAGCAGAGAACGGACCTTACGTCATCAACGTCGACTGCTCAGATGGCGACAATGACGTCACTGCGACGTTCACACAACCAGTGATGGATACGGTAAGTTGTCTGACGTGGGCAAATTTACCGGATTTACCGAAAACCTAACAAATAAACCGGTATGTAAGTTTTCAACAATAGATGTTCAAGTAAATGTCGTTACACCGAAACCAAAGGAAACCAAACAGTCATCCCTACCAATGTGCCTTGAAAAATAGATGTTCAAATTAATGTTGTTATACTGGAACAAAATGATAACCAAAAAGATCATCCCTTCAAATGTTCCCTCAACAATAAATGTTCCCGCTCATGTGGTTACACCGAAACCAAATGTAAACCGAAAGTCATCACGGCACCTTAAAAAGTGCCCAAATAATAGATGTTCAGATACATAAGGTTATGGTAACCAAAAAAAATAAAAATGACGCCTGGCTGTTAAAGGGATTATTTTGATTGTCCTTCTGTTTTGGCAGCCGCCGACCGTTGTATCCGGGATCCCCTGAAGTTCCCCAACGTATCTGACGCCACTGTCACGCAGACGTTACTCGGGAAGTTTACAACTACAGACCCAGATACGGCGCGCTCTGTGACGTCACCATCCACCACCGTGTATGAGATCAGAAATGTGACGTCACCGGTGAATGTTTCTCAGCCAGGTGAAAAGTCTTTAGAAACATTAGTACACAGTTAGTTTAGTTTAAACCTATTTATTTTAGCTCAGTTGCATTGCAAGCCTAAGACTTATCGTAACGCTATCGAGTCCTTTTCTTTTCTTGGGTAGAAATAGAACATAGTGTATTTTGGGGAGATCTCAAGATCGCTATCACAGTGGGGATCGGACCCACGACCTCCTGGTCATGCCGCATCATGCGGCGTCTCATCTGGGTCTACGCTGTTTGCCAAGGCCTTTTTTCTAGACGCTAGGCATAAATGGGTTAATTTCCGTCAGAATTATTTTATTATATATATATATAAGGCGCAGTCAGTCACTATAACACGTTGTCAACCAGTATAAGGCGCTGTCAGTCGCTATAACACGTTTTCAACTAGTATAAGGCGCTGTCAGTCGCTATAACACGTTGTCAACCAGTATAAGGCGCTGTCAGTCTTTAAAACACGTTGTCAACCAGTATAAGGCGCTGTCAGTCGCTATAACACGTTGTCAACCAGTATAAGGCGATGTCAGTCGCTATAACACGTTGTCAACCAGTATAAGGCGCTTTCAGTCTTTATAACACGTTGTCAACCAGTATAAGGCGCTGTCAGTCTTTATAACACGTTGTCAACCAGTATAAGGCGCTGTCAGTTGCTGTAACACGTTGTCAACCAGTATAAGGCGCTGTCAGTCTTTATAACAAGTTGTCAAAAAAAGACCATAGTTTGTTGTGTTATTTCAGGAAATCCTCCAGTAAGGATAAGAAGTTTATTGCGGCTGATGTTGACACATATCTCTATGAGGTTAGGGGAAACATTGGTGAACGCTGCCTGCCCGACAACACGAAAATGTTGGCTCTGTACAAGGTCAACCCCAACGCTGAGTGGGTCTTGAAACACAAACAACGCATGAAAGCCGATTAACCGCGTCTTAAAATTGTTCGACAGAGACTGAAATTTTGCTAGCAGAGAGAATGGGCAAAACCTCGTATTTAGCGGTTCTGACAAAAGCCCTCCATCCCATTTCTGTGTATAGCTCTCATTTCCATTTAGAGCTCCAATAACTATTTTGAGCTCCCATTTCTATTTAGAGCTCACTTGTGTTTTTAGAGCCCTAATGTCTGTTTAGAGCTCCAATTTATATGTATTGCTCCCATTACTATTTAAAGCTTCTTTGTTATTGTATGTTTTCTGCAAAGTATTATACATGTATTATAATTACTGATGCTGGCCCTTTTTGACCCATATCCGACAGTGTTGTCTCATTACATTTAATGTTATGTGCATCACAAATGTTGCGCTAAGTTATTTCTTGTGTTTGTATACTAGATGACTATTAGGAATATGTACTATAATAGTAAATATGGCTATACACATGTTATTAAATACGTCTGAAGATGAAAGGGTGTGTTTGTATTTTTTGTAGTTGTAAGACTTAATCCTTGTATAAATTTGTATTTGGGACAACAGGGCTTCATGAATGTGCGTAGAGCATCTTTCCAGAATAGCCAGTGCAGTCCGTACGGGCTAATAAGGGTGGACACTTTCCGGCGGATTTTTTAAGCGTAAAGGAAGTAAACAAAAATCCCGTCTATACGGGAAGTGTCGTCCCTGATAAGCCTGTGCGGACAGCATTAAGCCCTGTTTTCTCAGAGTGCGGCTCATTATAATCCATGTTTGCGATTGAATAGGAATACTTAAGGGTATTTACCATAAACTCCCTGGTTTAATGAAAGAAATTTCTGATGTAAACACCATCACCAGCACATATTGGGCATTCCACACTTTATAGCCGCTTAATTTTCCGAGCAATTAAAACATACCAACATAAAATCATGTAAGTTACCTTTGTACCCATTGATCTCCATACTCAAATACTGTAAACTTAACTCAAAAACAAAAAATGACAGAAAAAGATCATGTCCCGAATAATAATGCGTTTTACAGTATAGACTTCAATGACTAGTTTTATTCCAAAATTATATTTTAGCCCCGCTCTGTGAACAGAGGGTTTAATGCATGTGCGTAAAGTGTCGTCCCAGATTAGCCTGTGAATTCCGCACAGGCTAATCAGGGACAACATTTACCACTTTTATGATGTTTTTCGTTTTAAGGAAGTCCGTTCTTAGCAAACATTAATTTAGGCGGAAAGTGTCATTCGGACCGCTTATCTGGGACGACACTTCGCACATGCATTAAACCCCCCTTTCCACAAAGCTAGGCTTATTTAATTAGCGTTAATCTTTCATCTTTACTTTATTTGTAGAAACCATACGATCATCCTACTGGTTCTACCCAGGGTTTTTTGTCTGAAAATACTAAAATTAATACACACATCAGTGTATTAATATTACAGACACTCGCTCGCTGAATCAATATTGCCTTGAGTTAAGCGAAAAGACTTCAAACACAAAATTGCGAACAAACTTACACTATTATTTAAGGGCTAACTGTATCCGATAATTAAAACCAAAATCTTGATCCGCGAAACTAAATGACTGATTGACTGAGTGAGTGACTTTGTGATTGAGTGACTGACTGAGTGAAGGAGTGAGTGACTGACTAAATGAGTGATTGATATGCATCTATTTAAAATGTATTCTTCACCATTAAGGCATAATAATGAACGTATCGAAACTACTGGAAATGCGTCCCTGGGTTCTCGCTGTGATTTGTGTTGGAAGCTTAAAGTGATATTATGGGCATCTAACAGTATGAAGGCGTCTATCGCAACCGTTGTGTTTATTTCTGGTGTGTTCACTTCATATACACTTATATTTGTTAATGCAGCATCAACCTACTAAAACAATATGCTGGAAAGAGCAAAATAATCCATTTGAATGTCAACCGTACTTTCGTTTTGACAACTGACGACAGAAATGATTCGATGAACGATGTGAGTCTAAATGCAGTTTTCATGCAGATTCGTTCATACGACACAAAGACACAATTTTGTTTTACGGATCGTTTCGGCTTAGAGGACTGGGTGAGTCATGTAAAATATAGAAAATAATACATATTTTTTGTAAACAACTGGTAGCAAGATGAGTTGTAGATAATGGGTCAGTTACCACATTTTAACTAATTCTTTTGACCTGTTAATTCTTTTCAGCTCAATTCAACAGTGAAAAAATGCCCATACTATCACTTTAACAATTGTTTATTTTCACGCTGTCTTGTTTATCTATTCATCCATTCATTTTTTAACATGATCGTCCGTGTTAGTGAGATAAACAACTCTCAAATCTTGAATGCAGCGATTAGGTGTAATGAAATGTTTTATTTTCCGTAGTTCAAAATACAACAAATGCTTATATATAATGGTTAGACTTAACCACCAATCACTCAAACATCAATAATTCTTTAAGGGGTCCATATATCGGAAAAGTAGCACCGGAATCGGATTCAGGAAGACAAAATCACATAGATTGGTCTATCTTATTGTTTTATTTCACTGGAATGTAAGGTGTACTGGGTTTTGCGCTTCTATTAAAAGGGTGCTGCATTCTTATCGAAATGCACAATTTAAACTCAATAATTCTTTAACGAGTTGAGACATCGAAAAATTAACACCGGATTCAGATTCAGCGACACAAATTCATAGAGATTTCACTATCTTATTGTTTGATTTCGATGGAGCGAACGAGCTAGCGAGCGAGCGTATTTCATTTGTGAAGGTAAATAGGACTGCGTGAGAAAAGGGTGCTTAATGCAAAACATTTTTTGATTATAACTTTTTTATTTTTATGTTTTTTTTCATTTTTTTTTCAAACTTTTAAACAAGACTATAAACTGTTTATGTTTTATTGAAAACAAAAAAATATGTTTTTTTTTCATTATATGATACATATGTATTTTTTTATTTATTTTTTAAAAATTGATAACTTTTGAACGGCTGTAGATATCTTAAAAATTCCAACGAATTCGTGATCAGCGTGGTCATAGGCATATAGAGATAAACATCTTTTTATTTTATTTCAACGTTTTTTTTAATAAATAAATTATTTATTTATGTTTTAAATGTTACGGACATAACATTCCGCATCTATCGCTTCAATATCATGTTCTTAATTCTATCCTACAGTTCTGCATTATAAAACAAACGTTTACAATATAGTTAGGAAACTAAATCACTCGCATCATGCCAACAACTGAGTCTGGGATTGAAGCCGGATCGCCGTGGTGAGAAGCGTGTATACCGTAAAACAAAAGAGTGTCTTTGTGTCGTATGAACGAATCTGCACTAAAACTTAATTGAGATTCACAAAGTACGGATGATATTCAAATGCATTAGTTTTCTTTTTCCGGGATGTTGTTTTAGTATGTTGATACTGCATTAACAAATATACATGTGTATGAAGTGAAAACACCACAAATAAACAACGGTTGCGATAGACACCTATACGCTGTTAGATGCCCATAATATCACTTTAAAAGAGCAACCGACATTGATTGCTATTAAAATCGTTGATTATACACTGATTGATACCCAGGACAAAATGTTCAGTACATAACCCAGAGGGGTAAATGAGAAAACCCAATAGTGACCAGCCAGGCAGCCTCAAACTGTATGCGGCTTCGGTCAGTATACGATTTGGGGTTGCCAGACTGGTCAAGAGTATATTTACGCAGTTATTACTTAGTTGACACTGCATCTGATGAACGGCCGACGTTTATGGTCATGCCTTTTCTTTGCATCAGAGTGTGCAAGGCTAGTATCAGTTTTAAAGATCAATTAATCTTATTCCGAAAGATGCAATCAAAAACGTATATCACGCAGCTTCTAAGAAAATCCCATTCGCCCAAATGCAAGCGAGCAATAAACATTCACCTCAATAAATGCACCACAAACTCTCGTCTGTCACGTCGCTGCCAATGGCATACATGTTGCAGACACACTTAGGAAACAGTTGTTAACCACTAAAGGAATGGGCGCGATCGCGAAATGGCTTTTCATCCAGAAGAGAAAGAGAACTCATTACAAATAGGCACTACTTTCGACAATCACCACGTGAAACAAATATCTTAGTGTGTTTTCACCATAAATCAGCCAATCGTGATGCAGCGACTATTTCCGGAATCCCCGGCAAAATGTGAAAATTACCATGACTATTTCCGGAATCCCTCGCAAAATGTGAAAATTATCATAATTAACCAGGCAGTAGCGCATGCCCACAGCATAGTCCGCATACAAAGCAACTCTGAGTCTCTTCGCAAGTGCAGCAACGCTACATTACAGTGCACACAACATACATTCATTTATCTCTTGCGCTAATCATCACCGCTCAATAACAAATCACTCAAAACACAATACGAAATCCGCTTCCAACTAATTTCCACATCCACTTCTACTTTCCTTTTGCTGCTTTCACGAGCCTGATGCTTTCACTTTCACTTTACTGGCGCAATCCGCAATTACATGACTTTGCTCACATACGCACGCAAATTAACAAAGCAACATATCACATACATAGAGTAAATACACAAATAACAACGTACTAAATCACTTGGCTTATATCTTTGCTCTTCTCAAAAATCACTGCCATCAAATGCCCCTCATACGCGCTATTCGCTATGTCGACAACAGCCCTTTCAACATAGTAGTACATAGCCCTACAGCAACAACAACAAGCGATTGAGGAAAGACACAATGAATTTCTCGCAAGTTAGCAGTCAGAATAGCTTTGTATCAATGTATAACACCGACTTGTTAAATCACCATTTACCAGGTGAATACAACTGCACGATGTTCCAACGACTTTTTTTTTCAAAATTCAAAACTTAACGAAAGCCCAGTAAACTCTCTCATCTGATCGAGTGTGATTTGATTTGATTTTATTCGAGTTTAAACGTCGTGATGATAATGGCGATGATGATGACGATGATGATGATAATGATGATGATAAAAATGATGATAATGTTGATGATGATGATGATGATTATAGTGATGATGATGGTGATGATGATGATGCTGATGATTATGATGCTGCTGCTGCTGCTGCTGATGATGATGATAATAATAATAATAATGATCAAAATAATTATAATAATAATAATAATAATAATAAATGAGTATATTTACTATTCAGCCTCCGACGTTCGTTTCGGGAATTCCCGGAACATCTGCGTCTATTTCCGACTCAACCGTCATCGCGACGTCACTTGGTGTATTCACCGTTACTGACCTTGACATGACGTGCAGTATTACGTCAACGGTGACATCAGTGTATGAGATCAGACCCTTGACGTCACCGGCAGATCCTCAAAAGCCTGGTATGTTTCTTCCAAATACAGCTTGGCATAATACAACTTGTCCGGGCGGAAGATGTATATTTCATGATGAATTTTATTATTATAATAACTACACAAATAATCCGTCTTTCCAGAATTTCGAATCCAATGACCTTAATGAGCCCATTCTAACGCGTTTCCGCTGAAATCCACGGGCTTATAACAACAACAGCGTTGTGTCTAATCGCTGTATTAGTACTAGGCGCTTGTCCCAAGTTTGTGATGATGGGAGTTACAAACGCAATATTATTTTATTGATTTTGATAGATAATTATCCAAAAACAAATATATATTTTAAAGATTCTTCCAGATCACGAGTGCTCTTTTGCTCTTGTGAGTAAAATGCATTCATTCTGTCGTTGAATCAATGATATATTTTTTGAAAAAAGCTTTTTGCCAAACTGTGAACAAGACCATATAAGATCTCGAAATTATGGATAAATTATGAACAATCTTTATCAGAAACCCATATCAACTCTAAAGCAATCTTTGTTTGACATCAACAAATGTTTTATTCAAGAGTTCCAAGTGTGGATCATTGCCGCCTTTATTCAAGCGTCTATAGACTTCAATGACCAGGCGGTTCCGGTGCCGTTGACGACCACGTGTACGGACGGAAACACCGCCATCACGGGCACGTTCAGCGTCAACATTGTCGACAAGGTTTGTATTTTATCATATGAGTCGCGTTATCAGGCTTAATGCAACTGCGTAAAGTGTCGTTCCAGATTAGCCTGAGCAGTCCGCACAGGCTAATCAGGGACGACACTTTCCGCCTAAACTTGATTTACGGTAAGGAGGGACTTCCTTGAAAGTAAAAATACCATAAAAGCGGAAAGGGTCGTCCCTGATTAGCCTGTGCGGACTGCTCAGGCTTATCTGGGACGACACTTTACGCACATGAATTAAGCCCAGTTTTTTAAGAACACGACTCATTTATTATCAGATGAAAATCGATGGTATAACAACGATAGTATAAACTTGAGCTCTTTACTATCGCTATTTTTGGATCAAACACGGATTTTTCTAAAAATTGGAGAATCTGTTTTTGTCAACTACGGAAGAAAAAAAAATGTCCAAAAAAGTGCTCTATTTGATTATTGTTTATGTAGGAAAAATAGGATAATTAGAGCCTTGTACTACCACGGTTCTTAGCCCCGAATGAATCTCTATCCAAAACTCACATTATATTCTCTATTTAAGTCCGCGCTCTGAAAAAACAAGGCTAAATGCATCTGTGTAAACTGTCGTCCCATAATGATATTTGCCAGTGCAGTCTGCACATGCTACACAGCGACGACACTTTCCGTTTTTTTTTGTGTGGAGTTTTACGTTGAAAGGAAGTCTCTTCCTCGCGAAAATCTAAATATTGCGAAAACATTTGACCCTGAAAAGCCTGTGCGGAATGCACTTTAGGCACATTCATTAACAGGGTACACAGTCAACGGGGTTTGCCGCGTTAAACACACGTTTTTTTTTCTCTTCGCGATTTAAGCCGCCGGTGATATCAGCACTTCCGGCGAGCGGACGGCTATCAACGACGGTCTTCAGACGACCGCCGCAATTCTCCACACGTTCAGCGTGACAGACAGCGATTACGCCATAACGTGCTCCGTGAGGCCGCCGACTTTTGTCTCCGGCATGCCCGGAAGTTCCGCGAGCATCTATGACGCCACTGTCACACAGACGTTGCTCGGGAAATTCACAACTTCAGACCCTGATACAACGAGAAAAGTGACGTCACCGGCGAATCCTCAACAACCTGGTAAGGTAATCATTGATCATAGTGTGAATGCCTACAATTTTAAGGCTCATGAACCACCACAAGGGTACATTTAGTAATGTTCAATTTGTCATTGTCGGTTCATCGGTTCAGGTACTGTATGTATACTACAAAGTACCCGTGGTACGGAAAATACATACTAAGTAAGAAAGTACCTAGGGGTAACACCGGATACCTTTAAGCGTATTATTTGTACACGGGGTACAGTTAAGTGAACTTAAGAGTACTTAAGAGTACACGGGGTACTTCTAAATTGTAACTGAGCCGACAAAGCAATTGAACCAATAGAAGTCTCATCGTCGACCCGTCTGTTCATTCATCTTTAAATCGCAGTTATTTTGCATTAGTATGTGCGATTATAAAACATATCTCCTTCAATATTAATGTAACAGGGTTCGGTATAAGAAGAACTTATACTGCCTTGCTATATGAGCTAGCTTTTATAGCGACGCGGTACCGGGTTCGATCCCCGACCACCTTGGGGATCGAACCCGGGACCTCCCGGTTCCAAATCAGGCAGACACTCTACCGCGTCGCTATAAAAGCTAGCTCATAAAGCAAGGCAGTATAAGTTCTCCTTATACCGAACCCTGCTACATTAAGAGAGTTATTTCGCTTTGTCATGTTATGGGGCGGCCTATAACTGCGTTAATATTGAAGGAATGATAAGTTATATATAAATAGAGGCATTTTAGTAAAAGAGCAGAGCTTTGATTCTGGCAATTCTTTCAAATAAAACATCGACATTCGTGACATTTCACAGATAACGTTTTATATAATATGTAATTGTTTCCTCACGAATATCCCAAGCTTGGTTAAATCGCGGCCGCAACTGAGTCTTTTCAAATTTCCTTGTAAACGGCCATCTGATCTGACAGTTTCTTCTTTTTCTATGTCTAACAATACAGTATGACGTCATTAATGTGTACAATATGACATCATGTATGTGTTCAGTATGAGTCATGTTAACGTCATATATGTGAATAGTGTGGATCATCTTGACGTTATTTTTTGGTACATTATGAGTCATGTCATATATGTGTATAGTATGACGTCATATATTTGTTTAACAGAGATTGAAGTGTGGATCAAAAGCACCGTAACTCAAGCGTCTATCGACTTCAACGACCAGACCGTTCCGTTGCCGTTAACGATAAAATGTACTGTCGGATACGTCGCGAATGATATCACGGGAACGTTTTACGTCAATATTGTCGACGAGGTTTGTATGGAACTGTTTTAATAAGCATTTTATTCATATGTATAATACCAACTCTATAAAAACAACAACAACACTTTCATGGGCGCTACGTAATTTAACATAAATGGATTTCAAACTAACATAACAGACGTGACGTGTCATGGTCAAAGGTTAAGGACACAATTCATGTTTTTGAAAATATAATTAAGCTGGACCAATGTAGGTTTGTAAAAGGAGCAATTTCGGAATCGTTTTGGAGCACAGTATCAGCGACATGCATTAAGAAATTAAAAGTTAATGGCATGAATTAATAGGTATGACATTTCTGTTCAGATTTTTAATGGATTTCTTGACAGATTTTCGTATTAACGTAAAATATCATTAAATTGAATAAGTAACACAACTATAAGATCTGGAACTGTTTAAAAACGTAAACACAAGGAAAAGATAAAATAAGATCGTGCTGTGAGGATCGAACATAAAGGAAAAACTGACTCTGTACTTCTGAACCACGAATGCTTGTGAAACTATTACGTAGTTTAAACCAAATGTCGGTGACACATTGTTTTGCTTCGACTAACAGCGATTTAAACGCTTTGTAATTTTTGTACCAATTTTCAAGCATATACTTTAACTATTTTTTATCAAGATGGGAGATATATCTTGCCTGTTTGAATATTATGAAAACTAACTTTTTGAATCAATAATTTTTTTGATTTTTTGATTTTTTTCATTTTTTATTTAAATCTTCATTTCTTCAAAAATCATAAAATAAATCTATATTAACAATAACCATATTATCTTTCAAAATCATCAAACAAAAGTCATGACTATCAAGCAATCGTCATTTTGTCAGAAGATATATTTTAACTTAAAAAAAAGGAATTTCACAAGGATGTCCACTTTTCCTTCTATTTATTATATGCATCGTTCTGGAAAACTGGACTTGTGCGTGAAGTGTTCACCCAGATTAGACTATGCCTAAACATAATTCTCGTTATGAAGAGAATTAATGTAATCGTCTCTGATATGTCAGTGCGGACAGCACAGGCTAATATGTGACGACAATTGACGCGGATGCTTTAAACCCTGTTTTCCCAGAGCAAGGCTCATATACGTATTGCCCATTTAAATTACAGTTAATTGTTTAACCTAAGCCCCCAGTGATTACCTTACTACCCTCTACCGGAAGTTCCATCAACGATGGTATGCAGGCAGCCGCGGCGACTACCCATACGTTCAGCGGCGACCATCCATACGTTTAACGTCACCGACAGCGACGACGTTGTCACGTGCTCCATACGAGCGCCGGAATCCACCTTTTTTTGAAGTGGTAGCCGCAACTAGCCCAGGTACATGGTTTCGCAATTATCCTCCACCTTTTAATTGCTTTTTATTAACAATGATAACTAATTTTAATTTGTCGGCATTAAATTTCTTTTGGTATAAAAAACGACATGAAAATGAGCGGATATTTAATTTCCAAACAGAAACATAAGTCGGACTCTGGAATCATATATTCGTAACCAAACCACGAAATCAACGATAATTCATGAGTTTCCTTGGCATGCGCGTTGTGTAAAAATGACGTCTCTATCAAAAAAGTTGGCAAAAATACCCGAGCGGTTTACGAAAAACAAGATTTTCGTTTTTTTAGTAGCATAATAGTTTTTGCCATTGCTCTTGGTGATTCCAATCGGTTTAGAATATCGATATTTATTAAAGGTTTCGTTATAAAATCGGAATTTGACCTTTAATAATGATTTTACAGTAATTGCTTATTAACCGAAACGTCGATCAGAGCCGCCGTTGTGTTTTCTATAGTCATTTGTCTAGTGATGTAAAGTTGCTTGGATTGCCTTGTCAGTATGCAATAATATGCTCTCTTTTCCTACTGAAATATAAGCCAAACGTTTTCAACACAGATTCAAACAGGTCGTTAAATTCGTGATAACTATATATGATGCGTATAATATTCACAAACAATGTCTGTAATGAAAATGGAATAAAAACGACTTTTTTTTCAGCGTTCAATATCCGCGTGAAAGCAGGAGTGACGTTGGCTGCAGCTGTCAGTCCGTACGTCATGCACGTTGATTGCACAGATGCCGTTACCGCCGTCAGTTCAACGTTTACCCAGCCAGTCCTTGATAAGGTACGTAATGTTGTTGTGGTATCGAAAACAAAATTGAGTATCCATTGATGTTTGTATAAAATTTAAGAGAATTACATAAGAATTACAAAACTGAAAAATATTTGAAAATTGGTAAAACTTTAGTGAAGTTATGCCAATTTGAACATTTAAAAAAAATGTTTTTTTCTCCTTGAAATCTTCAAAAATACAATACACATATCTTACATTGCTGAGCATGTTTTTCCAGCTGAAAATATGATAGTCCTAAAACATGTTATGACGATTTACAAACATTTCATGCGCAACACTGTCAGGAGGGTAGCTATATTTTAAATTAACAGGACCTAGTTGTTCTCAGGCCTCAATAAAATGAAACTATGATTTATGTTTAGCCACCATATACAGAGCAGGTAATCACGTGATAGTCAAGATGACTACGTCCATGCCAAGACAGTTATTTTTCGGCGTCTTATACCCTTTACTACATTAATTATCTTTTAAATGACGCTCACTATCCAGCCATATTAGTAAAATGTTTTTCGTTTCATATTAAAATTCGCTTTAAATCTTGACTTTACTACCCGCCGATTTTCTTAGTGGAGCTGTAATTAGGTCATCCCGCTAAGTTTTATGTTTGAGCCGAGATCTAGGAAAATGTGATTAAATGCATGTGCGTAAAGTTTCGTCACATATAAGTCTTTGCCGTCCGCACAGGCTAATCGGGCACTACATTTTCGCCCATAACTTAAATTTTGCTCAGAAGAGACGGCATTTTTAAAGAAGATTACAATAAAGGCGGAAAGTGTCTTCCTTGATTAGCCTTGTACGACACTCTACGCACATTAAGTCCGATTTTCCCAGAGCGTGATTCATGTGTTGCATTCAAGGTTTTATGCTTTCCAGTGGTTTATAGAGAAATATCAGTCAATTAAAAATGACAATGCACTGTTTAATACAGTGAAAGTAACAGTGAAATAACGTTATTGTTTATATGTCGTGATGCCATTATTTTAAAGTAATTCTCCAAGTTAAATACCAAAAAAGTCATATGTAAGCATAAAATATAATTTAATTGCTTCGCTGGAAAATCGATTTAAATTCACTCGTGATCATAGATTTCTTTATGTGATCAAGCCTGAATTAAAATCCATATTCTTCCAAATCCACCAAATATCCTCTATTTCTTTTATTCCGAGTAGCCGCCGACATTTTTATCTGGGATTCCCGGGAATTCCACTGACGTCTCAGACGACACCGTGATTGCGACGTCACTGGGAAAGTTCACAACTACGGACCCTGATACCACGTGTTCTGTGACGTTACCTGTGACAACCGTCTATGAGATCAAAAAAGCAGCGTCACCGACCGATCCCCAGAAACCGGGAAACAATTTAGTAAAAATAAATGGGCCGCGCTCTGTGAGAAAGGGGTTTGATGCATGTGCGTTAAGTGTCATCCCAAATTATCCTGTGCAGTATGTATCAGGAACGACACTTATCGCTATTATGATATTTTTCGTTTCAAGAAAGTCTCTTCTTAGCAAAAATTCCAGTTTAGGCGGAAAGTGTTTACCTGATTAGCCTATGCGGACTGCACAGGCTAATCTGGGACGAAACTTTGCGCACATTAAACCCCATTTTCACAGAGCGGTTCGCTTAATGTTTTTTTAAGGGAGGCGCCGTAATAAACATAACACATACGTAAACATAACACATAAGTAAACATACCACATAAGTAGACATAACACATATGTAAACATAAAACATAAGAAAACATAACACATAACTAAACATAACACATAAGTAAACATGACACATAAGTAAACATAGCACAAACGAGTTTCGTTCTTGGAAAACGGGGCTTAATGCATGTACGTACAGAGTCGTCTCAGAATAGCCTGTGCAGTCCGCGTACGCTCATCAGAGACGAGATTTTCCGCTTTGAAATATTAATTCGTGAGGGCTGAAATCTAGTTCCATTGCATTACAGAGTTCGAAGTGTGGATCAGTAACGCCGTTACCCAGGCGTCTATCGACTTCAATGACCCGCCTGTTCCCCTTCCGTTAACAATCAAGTGCACTGATGGGAACGTTCTTAATGACATCACGGGGACGTTTAACGTCAACATTGTCGACTTGGTAAGTTGCGTTCACGTTATTATAGGGTATGGGAATCCTGATGAATTGCTTGGAAAGCACTAAACTATTTGTATAATTTTAAAAACTCTTTGAAAAACGACCAGCTCTGATGGTTTAAAATGCACTTTCAAAAACTGCTGTACATCGTTATATATGTTCATTAAACAGTGACACTTCAACTCGATTGTTTTTCGCTTGAACCCATGCACGCAATTCCGCGTAAGCCTGCCGGCACACCTTTTATGCTGTTTGCTTTGGAGTTTAATTACGTTTTGTTTGAAGAAATGAGCCTCGCTCTGAGAAGACCGGGTAAAATGCATGGAATTTTCAAAGTGTCATTCCATATTGGCGGAAAATGTCGTTCCCGATTGCTTGGATGACACTTCACACATTTGCATAAAGCTCCGGTTTTCCCAGATGTTTGTTTCATATATTGGGCATGTGGTCTTTGAATATTAATAAAAAAAATTGACTTGACGTGTAATTTTTTTTGTAAAATTAAGCGAATTCCCTGTGCCGAATGGCAACTAGTAACAGAAAATAGTCCAAAGTGATGACGTAATATCCTGTGAAATGATTATAATATTTGACTTCAGCCGCCGGTTTTCACCGCACTGTCTGCGACCGGAACTAACATTTTCGACGGTCTTAAGCACGCCATTGACACCCTTCACACGTTCAGCGTCACCGATAGCGACGACGCCGTTAACTGCTCTGCAAGAGTGCCGGAAAACGCCCTTTTGAAGTGATCGCCGGTGTCGCATCAAGTAATAAACTGGAAAAAATAATAAAAATTTAAGTCTTGTTCTGGGGAAACTGTGTTTAATGCATATGCGCTGAATGTCGTCCCTGAGCGGACCCAGGCCAACAAGGAACGACACGTTTTGCTTTTATAGGTTGTTTTTGTTTCTATGAAGTCGATTCTACACGACAATCCAGCTTAAGCGGAAAATGTCGTCCCCATATTAGCCTGTGTCGACTGCACATGATAATCTGGACGACACTACGCAGATGCATTAAGCCTAGTTTTCAACGAACAAGGCTCATGAAGTTTAAGTTTTATATGACCTCGTACATAATACTAATGTTTCATTGGCTAAGTCAGTTCACATCGAGGCGCTATTTTCTACTGTATGATATCACAGTAGCGTTTTTAATCATATCGTTATGTTGATATTAAAGGTGCCTGATATGATTTTTATATCAGGTTAGTTACTTGTAGGCGTTTTTTATGATCAATAATATAATACTAGGGATCAACTTTTTAGTCATCTGTTTCGATAAAAAGGTAAAAAACGATTCCAATTTAACAAAAAACAAAAACAATTTGACACTAAGATGTAATATATTTTAAGCACAAATGCCACGAAACGTACCATACAAATGTAAAGCGCAAGTGATCATGACGTTATGAATACATATATATTCTACCTAAATATCAACGTTGTGGCGATTATATTTAAATATCTGTTTAAAATGTGTTCACGGATGTATGATAAACAGAAAAACAGGTTATTGTCCTATTGTTTTATAAAATATTATACTTGGCTCGAATATCCAAAGATAATATTATTATTTAAGCCTGATCTGATATATATTGCAATGCAAAAGGGCAGTAATAAATTATTATCTATACTTCTAGTCAACATTAGGTATTTAGGTAAACATTAAATGACGTCATAAATGTTAACAAGATGATGTCATCAAATGCATTATACAGTACAGCTAATTGTCCGCTTAGTGCTTTAGGGGTCATTACTTGGATTTCTGCATCAGCGCTAATAACTAACATTCATAGAGATAATTGCCAAAAAAATGTGTGCCAAATAATCAGAACATTGATGGATTAAGTGAGTTTAAATCAAGAACATCGGTTAAAAAACCCACAAATATGTTTGTTGTTAAAAACGTGCAAACGTCCATAAGTCTTCTAAAAACCGAAGAACAAAATAAAATAAAAGCAATCATATGCTTTCTTATAATAAAACTGTTATTTAATGATTAATTTAAATAGAAGATATTTGTTGGATTCGGTGGATTATCGATTTTTATTCACGAGAGATAATAGAAAATAATATTTTCACGAGTGGCGCAGCAACGAGTGTGCGCCACTCGTGAAAAAATATATTTTCTATGATCACAAGTGAAGTAAAATCGATATTCTTCCGAATCCAACAAATTTTCTTTTTATTTTATGCTTTTTTAAAAAGTTTATATATATTTTAAAAGAGTTTAACTATGAATTTCGCTGGGATAATGACATCATTTTGTAAAACAAATGACTTCCTTCGCAGTAAACAGTGAAAATTATCGATAATTTTCACTGTTTATTTTCACTGTTTGAAACAGTGAAATTAAAGGTTTAATGCACTGATATTTCTCTATAAACCACCGAAAAGCATAAAATAAATGTTGTTTCTTGTCGGTGCAGTGGGATTATTTTACACAATTATCATAGATTAAAACATTTTTAACACTGCGTGTGGACGCCGCTTGGAAAACGGGGTTAAATGCCTATTGAAAAAGTGTCTTCCCAGATTAGCAGCCATTTTGCCTAAACTTTTGTAACTAAGGTGTCGACCCTGATTAGCTTGTTTGGACTGCACATGCTAATCTAGGACGACACTTTACGCACATGCATTAAGCCCCGTTATCCCAGAGCGAGGTTCATGTCGATATAACACATCGCTTGCACGTTTTCAGGGTTTACAATTAACGTAATGGCGGGGGTAACGCTAAGAGCAGCGAACGGACCTTACGTCATCAAAGTCGACTGCTCAGATAGCGACAATGACGTCACTGCGACGTTCACACAACCAGTGATTGATACGGTAGGTTGTCTAACATGCGCAAATTAACCGGATTAGCCGTAAACCGATCAAACATCCCGGCATATACGCCTTTAAAAATAGATGATTAAGTAAATGTGGTTACACCGAAACCAAACGAAACCAAACAGTCATCCCAGCTAATGTGCCATCAATAATAGATGTTCAAATTCATGTAGTTATACTAGACCCAAATGATAACAAAACAAAAAATCATATATATTAACTATAAATTTGTCACTGAAAACACATTTAAGGATTAGTAAATAGAAATGGTTTTGTTTCTTTGTCCAGGTTTTTGTCTGCGTGCAACTTCCTTTTTTTCTTGCATTTCTCTCCATTTTTTTCAAGAAATGAATATGAGGATTACACGAATATATTACTCCCAATTGTACTTTTGTTCATTACATGCTATATACTATTGTAGTATGCATTGGTACTGTTATGATATATTTATAAATAGTATGAATCCGTGTTTGTTTATATGAATTTCTCATGATAGGTTTTAAAAAATCATCCCGGCAAATGTTGCCTCAACAATAAATGTTCCCGCCCTTGTGGTTATTCCGAAACAAAATGTGAACCGGAAGTCATCGCGGTACAATAGCCCCAATAATAGATATTCACATCAATGCGGTTATATTAACCAAACGAAAACCCAAAAAGGACGCCTGGCCGTTAAACTGATTATTTTCATTGTCCTTCTATTTTCCCAGCCGCCGACGTTTGTATCCGGTATCCCCGGAAGTTCCCCTAACGTCTCTGACTCCACTGTCACAGAGACGTTACTCGGGAAGTTTACAACTACCGACCCGGATACGGCGTGTTCTGTGTGATCGCCATCCACCACCGTGTATGAGATCAGAAATGTGACGTCACCAGTGAATGTTTCTCAACCAGGTGAATAATCATGAGAAACATTAGTGCTCCGTGTTTTGCATGTGAGCTTTTTTCTCTTTTTTTGCACAACTAAAATGATAAGAATTAAGTTTCCTCTGTGCGGAGTATAAATAATGTCGCTCAGCTCAGGGGGTAATCACTTGATAGTAAAAGTGGCGACGATCATGTCGAGACACTTATTTTTTGCCGCTATGGACTTCGCCATCTTGACTATCACGTGATTGCCCCCGCTGATAAGAATACGCACATAGTTCTCTGCAAACTCAGGATTGAGTCAATTAATTTATTAAGAATAACACTATAAGTTGAATCAGATCATTGGATCAAGTATGTTCAAGTATATTCCTGATACTAAGCTATTATAAATTTACAAAACACTTGCTTATTGTGAGCCATTTACTATTTACGAAAGTATCGCTGTTGAAAGTTGATAAATTCCAGTAGTGTTGTAAAACGGTCACTTCAATGCGCGTTTTTGGGACGTGAGTACGTTACCAAATAAGGGCGCCAAAAAGTTTTTGATAAGGAGAATAAGTGAACTTTTTTCTGACGAAACAATTAGGCATGTGCTTAAAGTATCGTCCTATCTTGTAGATTTATTAATCGCCCCTGATTAGCCTCTCTAGACTATACAGGCTAATCAGGGACGACGATTTCCGCTTTAATGGAAGTCAGAATAGTTATATCACTTTTAGGTTGCTTACACGCTGTGCATGAATTGAACATAATACCAGTACTATTTGTTTTTAATATGATACTGAAATTGAAACAAATAAACGCTTCAAAGCTATTGAAAGTATGTGTGACATGTGTGATTATTTATTGTTTATTTTTACGTCTGTTTTTTCGATGAAATACTCCCGTTATGCGCACAAGCAAATGATTTTTTGTTTTGTTTAATTCCTAGAATTTGAAGTCAGGATCTCTAGCACCGTGACTGAAGCTGCCATCGACTTCAACGAACAGGCCGTGCCGTTGACGTTAACGATACGGTGTACTGACGGCAACCCCGTCAACGTAATCACCGGGACTTTCAACGTCAATATCGTTGATGAGGTACGTCTGTAGGATACCGGCGTCCCTGAACTATGACGTCACGCCCGTTCATAACGTCACGATTAATTGCGACGACGGTAACGTCTTTAGCGCGAGAAATTACTACGCAGTGGAGCTGGAAAACAGCGTAAGTAATCCAAGACGAAGAACAGTCTGGCATGTAGGTCTGTCATTGATTGTATAGAGGATATGTGTTGGATCGTTAGAATATCGATTTTAATTAACGAGTGATCATAGAAAAAGATTTTAATGAGTGGTGCAGCATTTTTGTTTATGCTTACAAATGATTATTAGTGTGTTATGCCATTCCGGAGAATATAATTCCCCATTGGGCGCCGCCATGTTTTTTTAAAATGAAGCTCATCCGTATGTTTTATAAACATCAATGCAGAATAGTCGCCCTTAGTAAAATTGCCTTTAAGTGGGGGAAACCAAAGATATCTAAAAATAGTTCCGGTTAAACAATGAAAATTATCAATATCTTTCACTGTTATTTTCACTGTTTGAAACAGTGTAATATCAGTTTTAATTCACTATTATTTTTCTATGGACCATCGGAAAGCAAAGAATAAACTTGGTATACTAATAAAGAGGAAATTACGCCCCGCCCCTTTTCCATCATTGGTCAAGGGTAATTTCACTGTAACTTAAAATGAGACAAAGCTTAATATTGTTATTATAACTAAAATAAGTACACCAAGAATTATCAAGAAATGTGGTTTGAACATTTGGCTTTATGTATGTATGTCGATCCATATTCATATAGTCATTCTGTCTGTCCACACATACTGAAATAACACGTCAAGTACCTAAGATGGTATTTCAAGGAAACACATTGTTTTTATTTTGAATTCTTGCAGGTTTAACATAGTTTAGAAAAAAGGTTACACAAACGGAAATAACTCTGAGATGGTACTACAAACCTATAACAAACATTGTTATACATATTAAACGGGTTTTATTTTGAGTCCTTATACGTTTATCATAGTTTAGAAAATTGAGCATTTATATGGTAATTTTTTGCAAGCGGTTCCTGTAGTTCTTCAAAAACGGTCTTTTTTTAGTGATGATCAAAAGGTTTCAAACCAAATGAGCCGTTCTCTGAGAAAACGGGTCTTAATTCATTGGCGTACAGTATCGCCCCGGGTAGGCCTGTGAAGTTCGCACAGGCCAGTCGGGAACGACACTTTTCATTGGAATGCTATTTTGTGTTTTAAGGTGGTCTCTCCATAGTGAAAAACAATGTTTTAGCGGACATTCTTCATGCAACTTCCTTTAAGGGGCCTTCCCACAGATTTGTGCATGAATTGAAGTTGGCATTAAATTCTCTTTATTGATAAATGTAAATATTGGATCTAAAAAGCTCCAGTAAACACACGAATACAATTAAAGAAAGAAAAAAGTAACCCTCAACTCGGCTCAAACCACTGACCCCTAGAGTAAAACTTACGCTAAGACCACTCGGCCATCCGTGCTCATACAATTAGTGATGTATTTTATACTTTATATAAGCAATCATCGTATAACAAAATATAACGACAACAACAGAACTCTCAAAATTATTCAATCATTTCGCGTTGCAACGCTTTATACTTTCCAGGTTTTTAAATCGTCAAAATATGCATATAGTAATGAAAATTTTAGTGCATGGTAAAATTTAAGTATTACAGTTTCCTGGCGAATATCATAACAACAACGAAAATTTGCGAATCTGAAACATTTTTGTTTAATGTTCTAAGTTTACCATAAAGTAAAAAGGTGCCTTTTAAACCCCGTTTTTTAATCAAACAGGCTCATTTCATTAAATAATTAGTGTTTGTTTCTCTTTCAGCCTTCGGTGTTTGTTAACCTTCCTGCGGTTATTTTACCGTCAATGGCCGAGTCAGTGACGTCTAAAACATTACTATATACTCTCACAGTATCGGACCTAGGCGGTATGTGTAACTTTGTAGGATTTTAACCCATTTATGCCTAGCGTCTAGATAAAAGGCCTTGGCAAACAGCGTAGATCAGATAAGACGCCGCATGATACGGCGTATCATCGGGGTCTGCGCTGTTTGCTTAAAGGAATTTATGTAAGAAATATTCTAAAAATAGAAATAAATATACTAGACATCCCTAATTATGGAAATAAATTGATCAAATTTAGAAGGATGGGAGAGTCTAATAGGCGTAAATGGGTTAATTATACAAACCATTTGCCTTGTGTGGAAATATAGATCCATTCATCGTCGAAATATGCCTTATGTTATTAACTCGGATTTAAGAATTTTAAAGTGACATTATGGGCATATTTCACTGTTGAATTGAGCTGAAACGAATTAACAGGTCAAAAGAGTAAGTTAAAAAATGTGGTTACTGACCAATTATCTGCAACTCATCTTGCTACCGGTTTTTTATAAAAATATATTTTATATTATATATTTTACGTGACCCACCCAGTCCTGTAAGCCGAAATGATCCGTGAACAAAATGGTGTCTTTGTGTCGTATAAACAAATCTGCACTAAAACTAAATTTAGGTTCACATAGTACATGAGTGATCAGTTGTCAAACGAAAGTACGGTTGATATTCAAATGCATTATTTTTCTCTTTCCGGGATATTGTTTTAGTATGTTGATGCTGCATTAACTAATATAAGTGTATATGAAGTGGAAACACCAACAAATAAAGAACGGTTGCGATAGACACCTATAAACTGTTAGATGCCCATAATATCACTTTAAGAATTGATTGGATAAAACTATTGATATTTATATAATAATGTCATTGTTTAAACGACGTCGAGCTTGTGGTTTAGGATTTCTAACTTTATTTGAGTCGCGCTCTGCAAAAATGGGCTTTAATGCATGTGCGTAAAGTGTCGTCCAAGATTAGCATTAGCAGTCCGAACAGGCTAATAATAGACGACGCTATCCCCCTAAACTTGATTTTTGCTAAATAGAGACTTTCTTGAAACGAAAAATATCATAAAAGCGAAAAGTTTCGTCCCATATTAGCCGTGTGTGAACTGCACAGGGTAATCAGGGACGACACTTTACGCACATGCATTTAACCCTATTTTCACAGAGCACGGCACATATACTTTTAATTTATTCAATTGTAAGGCCAAACAAATTTGATCAAATTGAACATCGTATTAAAAATAATAATTATTGCGCCTTCATGGTCCATTTAGCCCCGCATCCATTTTTTTAAAGCAGAGTTGATTTCTATTATTTTCAATTTGGTAAAGCCTACACATTTTACCACACATACTGTTTAGTTTTCTTAAAACGGATTATAATACAAAATGACAACATCTAATAAGATGAATGCGTTTATTAGATGATCAGCAAATACACAATGACTTTTATTATTTTGCACGTTGCGCTCACCTCTGATGATATATCAAATTAAAAACTATTTTATTCTGTATGTGTATGGCGCTCGATCGCTCACATGTTTCGGAAGATTATTCCGTCATACAGTTGCTCAATGCATTGTTACCAAACCAAATACGTTCTCTGTTACCAGCCAAAGTGTGCTATTTTAATTTGCTATAACATTTTCTTCGGATTGTTTTCTTCAAATTAAGTTTTAACAAAATGTTGTTTTTGTGTAAAAAGATAATTGCGTCAATAGAACATCACGCTTTGTCAACAAAACAAAACGCCTCAAGTGAGGATTTGTTTATTTTGGTATTCAAGGGTATAACTATGTTCAAGGAGCTTTTTTCTGTTTATTTTCAGTTCCACCATAAAACTTGAGCGATACTGCTCTTGCCGTGGGCATTCTACCTTTGGAGCAAAGTACTGTGACACCGCCGAATACCCTTACGTGACGTCATCATTTACGTCATTGTTTACATTAAGGGTATTTGTTCAATTTGGTGGATTATCGATTTTAATTCACGAGTGATCATTACAAATATTTTTTTATGATAACGAGTCAATTAAAATCAATTTCCACCGAATGCAACCAATTTTCTTTTCACTTTATGCTTTTTACAAATGATAATATTTGTATAAAACAAACACGCTTTTTTGTAAAAAGTAGTTCCGGTAAAACAATGTAAAAGATTTGATTGTCAGCGTGTGTTGATCTTATAATGTTAATCAAACGCGATTTAAACGATACATTAAATAATGGGGTGTGTATGTTTATTTAGTATAGTTGTGTGCATATTTTATAACTTACGAGAGTACTTTAGAGTACCTGAGATACTTTTAAATAAGACTTGAGCCAACAACGACCAATTTAGCAATATTTACATCTTCATGCAGAGTACCTGGTGTACGCCCACAATCCAGGCGGATTCGATTTCGAAAAAATTTCCATAGCCGTGAACGTCGAGATCACGTGCGGCGACTCCTTGTCCACCGTCAAAAAGACGCTGATTGTGAACATAATCAATACGGTACGTCAAGGGCCTCTTTTCCATCGCTGCAGACAAAAAGGAGTGTACATGTTAATGGGGCCTTTTCACGTTTTGGCAATTTGGCAAAGTTGTTTCAGATTCGCATATTTTCGTTTTAATTATGATATGTGTCAGGAAACAGTAAAACTGAACATTTACCATGCTCTAAAATATCCATTATATGCATCTTTTGACGATTTAAAAACCTGAAAATTATCAAACTTGAATAATTGGGGGAGTTTTGTTGTCGTTTAATTATGTTAAACTACTAAGTTTGCTTATATTAAGTATAAAATACATCCTTCATGCATACTTGGCAGGATGGCCGAGCGATGTAATTGTTTTTTACTCCAGGACTACAGGTGTCACTTGTTCAAGCCCTGCTTAGGGTCACTTTTTTCTTTTTATGCCCCCCTTCGAAGAAGAGGGGGTATATTGCTTTGCTCATGTCGGTATGTCGGTCTGTCTGTCGGTCGGTCCGTCCACAAGGTGGTTGTCATATGATTACTCAAGAACGCTTGGGCCTAGGATCATGAAACTTCATAGGTACATTGATCATGACTCGCAGATGACCCCTATTGATTTTTAGGTCACTAGGTCAAAGGTCAAGGTCACGGTGACCCGAAATAGTAAAATGTTTTTTGAATTATAACTCAAGAATGCATACGCGGCGAACAGGGCAAACTCTGAACAATATTACTGAAGCAACTGGTCTGTAATCCTAAATCTATAATTATCAGTCCAATGAAACATCATCCTTTTAGTAAAATACAGTGGATCAGTAAAAATATTATCAGAATATGAGATTTTTGTATATTGTGTATATTAAATATTGTGTTAATGTTTAATTTTGTTGATTAATATAAATATAAGCTGGACACGGGAGGTAATACACTATTATATCTTTCTTATATACAGGGGAAATTAATGTACTAAATTTAAATTTCATGTTTTATAAATAGAGGAAATTTGTTCATGTCAGTGTGAGATCATTTGTTATTTTTTTTAAACATCATGTTATAAATTACCACACCCCACATTAAACCCCCCTCTCATCCCCACCCTCCACCCCCACTCCCCCTACCTCCCCACCCCCCTACCCCCCCTATCACCCCCATGTTTGTTTTAAACATCTAATAAATAATCCCACCCCACATTATACCCGCCTGTCACTCCCCCTTACCCCCCCCCCCTACCCCCTATCCACCATTTTTTTTAAACATCCAATAAATTACCACACCCCACATTATACCCCCCTCTCACTCACCCCTACCAGCCCCCTACCTTCCCCCCACCCCCAATTTTTTTAAACATCTTATAAATTACCCCACCTTACATTATTGCCCCTCTCACACCCAACCCCCCACTCCCCCTACCCCCCAACCCCCCACCCCCCACCCCCACCCTCCCCTCAATTTTTTAAACATCTTATAAATTACCCCACCCCACATTATTACCCCCTCTCAACCCCCACCCCCCTACCCCCACCCCCAATTGTTTTTAAACATCTAATAAATTACCACACCCCACATTATACCCCCCTCTCACTCCCCCTATCCCCCTACCCCCCATCCCCCCACCCCCCAATTTGTGTAAACATCTAATAAATTACCACACCCCACATTATTACCCCTCTCAATCCCCACCCCCCCTACCATCCCCATCCGCCCAATTTTTTTTAAACATCTTATAAATTACCACACCCCACATTATACCCCCCCTTTCATCCCCCTACCCCCACCCCCCAACTACCCCCACCCTCCCAGATTTTTTTAAAACATCTAATAAATTGCCACACCCCATATTATACCTCCATCTTACTCCCCCTACCCCCAACCCCCCTCAATTTATTTTTTTATATCTAATAATTAACCCCACCTCACATTATTACCCCCTCTCATCCCCCCACCCCCACCCTCCCCCCACCCCCCCCACAATTTTTTTTAAACATCTTATTAATTACCACACACCACATTATACCCCCCTCTCACTCCCCCTTGATCATGACTGGCAGATGGCCCCTATTGATTTTCAGGTCACTAGGCAGGGTTTTTTTTGGCCCGATTTTATAGCCGAAATTCGGCTATGTTCCCAATGTCTTATGCGTATTTTATCTCAATTTTAATTCATTTACATTTAACAAAGTATTTTATGATTTTTGTTCTTTTAATTTATTTTTAATTATTATAAAGTGTTATATCAAATTTAGTATTTCCCTAATTAGTGGCATTTTCGTGTGGAAAAAAAGGCTAATGAATAAATTTTTCCAATTTCATGAAAATGCAGATAAAATTCCCAATTCCAAAGCCATGGGCTATCTTCCCAAAAAGTGGGAAAAAAACCTGCTAGGTCAAAGGTCAAGGTCACAGTGACTCGAAATAGAACCATGGTTCCCGGATAATAACTTACATTAGGTCAAAGGTCAAGGTCACAGTGACAAAAAACGTATTCACACAATGGCTGCCACTACAACTGATAGCCCATATGGGGGGCATGCATGTTTTACAAACAGCCCTTGTTTCTTTGTAAGTTTCATTCTTTATTTTTTTACTGGAGCTTTAGAGATCCAATGATTACATTTATCAATATAAATCATTTAATCACAAACTTTAAAATTTGCCAAAGTCTGTGAAAATGTCCCTTTAAAGCCTTTCAAAATGTGTCAAATGCTAGGCTGAAGTTGTAGGTCAGGTAAGATATTAAACGCATTTCCATTGGTGAATATTTTAACTGAGGTGTGACTATATTGCAAGGAAGTGTTAATGTTTGTCAATAAATGCTTTTTTTTTCAATGAGTTGAACGCGGTTGCACTATTCGTAAATAATTATTATTTAAATAAAAATAATCTACCTGAACCAACACATCTTCTTTGTGAACCTCGATCTAGGTAAACGGGTTTGATGCATGTGCACTAAGTGTCGTCCCAGATTAGCCTGTGCAATAAGTGTCGTCCCAGATTAGCCTGTGCACTCGCACAATAAGTGTCGTCCCAGATTAGCCTGTGCAATAAGTGTCGTCCCAGATTAGCCTGTGCAATAAGTGTCGTCCAAGATTAACCTGTGCACTCGCACATGTGCAATAAGTGTCGTCCCAGATTAGCCTGTGCAATAAGTGTCGTCCCAGATTAGCCTGTGCAATAAGTGTCGTCCCAGATTAGCCTGTGCAATAAGTGTCGTCCCAGATTAGCCTGTGCAATAAGTGTCGTCCCAGATTAGCCTGTGCAATAAGTGTCGTCCCAGATTAGCCTGTGCACTCGCACAGGCTTATTCAGGACAACACTTTCCGCTTTAACAGAGTTTTGTGTTTAAATGAGGTCTACTATGAAAAAAATCCAACTTATGAAACAAGTTGTCACCGATGAGCCTGTGCGGACTGCACAGGCTTATCGGGGACGAAGCTTTACAGGACTTTCATTTAGGAGAGAAACCTTCAAACGAAAGCTTCCATAAATGTTAAAGCGGAAAGTGTCGTACCTTATAAGCCTGTGCGCGTATGCATTTAGCCCCGTGTTGATATATTTTCGTAGGCACCGGTGATCACTTACCCAGGAGGCTCCAGTGACGTCGCTGAGGACGTTAGCGGAACGTTGACGTTAAAGACGTTGGATTTCGTAACTTTCGATAAGTCTGACGCCACCTGTTCAATGACGAGCGCTGACAGGGGACCATTCGCCGTCACTGGTTAGTACATAATCTCTCGTATTAGTGTAAAGTCATTTTTATTTGTGGGGTATTAATTTTCCTTGATTTCATGGGTCGACCCATTTACGAATTTAACACAAACAAATCGGAAAATGACCGACGCAATTTCCTCGTTTGTTTCCCCAAAAATCATTATTCCACGAATTGCGCTTTTATGGTATTTTTTTGTTTTGTTAAAAGGAAGCCTCTTTAGCAAAAATCCAGTTTAGGTGGACAGTCAGTGTCGTCCCTGATTAGCCTGTGGGAACTGCATAGGCTGATCTGAGATGACGCTTTAGCACGTGCATTAAGTCCAGTTTTCGCAGAATGAGACATATATAAGCTCACGCACAGACGTATTTTAGGCAACCAAATCGTGAAGATGGCTGGAGCTCTGGACTTTGAGACAAAGGCGACGTATAATCTTGACGTCACGTGCACTGACGGCCTTCTTCAAACCACGGATACTTACGTTGTCAAAGTCCAAAACGTCGTGAGTAACGTTGATATTAACGTCTTGAGTAACGTTGATATTTACGTCGTGAGTAACGTTGATATGTACGTCGTGAGTAACGTTGATATTTACGTCGCGATTAATGTTGAAAAAGCGTAAAGTTGATATTTAAGTCGTGAGTAACGGTTATATTTACGTCGTGAGAAGCGTTGATATGTACGTTGTCAGTTACGTTGATATTTACGTCGTGAGTTACGTTGATATTTACGTCGTGGGTAACGTTGATATTTACGTTGTGGGAAACGTTGATATTTACGTCGTGAGTAACGTTGATATTTACGTCGTGAGTAACGTTGATATTTACGTCGTGAGTAACATTGATATTTATGTCTTGAGTAGCGTTGATATTTACGTCGCGAGTAACGTTGATATTTGCGTCCTTACGAGTGCGCCTTTGTGAGAAAAGTAGTTTAAACGCATGCGCGTAAAATGTTGTCCCGGATTAGCATGAGCCTGTGCACGAACGACACTTCAAGCAAATACATTAAGTCCAGTTTCAAAACGAAACCCAATTTATACTGTATCATTTAAGGGTCCAGATATAACGAGTTTGCCGACGGCGTCAACTGTGGACGAGTGGCAGACTGCGGAAAAGCAACTCACGACGTTGACGTTAACGGAGGACGCGGCTGACTGCGTTCAGACGTCACCGACGTATTACGAGTTTAACGTCAAATACGAGCCCACCACATAAGCTATCTAAACAGTATATACCTATTGATTTTGGCTCTACTGCATTAAACACCTCAGGCTAATTTAAACGCTATAGAGTTTGTCTTCTGCGTAACTTGGTGTCTCTGGGACTGGGGATCAAAAGAAAGATTCCACAGTGGTATTCGAACCCATGACCTCCTAGTCGCTAGGCGGACACGATATACATTACGCCACGTCAATCTATACATACAGGATAGGCCTACATTTTTCTTCTATCTTTAGAAATATTGATGAACATCATTTAAGCATAAACAGTATATTTATGTCGTCAGTTTACGTTATAAGTACTACCTTTCAGTAATTATCATATTCTTGCATCTAGTGACGTCATTCAAGTTCTACTTATTTAAACACCTTCTTTATGAAGCCATATCCACTATTTTCAGTATTTATAATATTAAAATCGCCAAAAGACAAAGTTGAAGTATTTTTATAGAACAGAATAGGACAGTTTATTTGATGTAAGCATCAGTAACTTGCATGTACAAAAACAAACATGCGTTTGCAGATAATATAAAACATACATCAGTTTGAAGACATGCCAGTAAAAATATACAATAAATAAACATGTTTTCTTGAGAATGTCCCATATTTATGACGTCATTACGACTGCACGATTTCTTTCAGTATGGGTGATCTACTTCGTCAGCGAGGCGGTGGCGGGGCGGTCGCTTAGCTACGACACGAACCCCTCCTATAACCTGCACATTCAGTGCAGCGACGCCGCGGGGGTCAAAGGGGCGGAGAAGATTTTCACCGTCCATATTAACGATAACAAAGCGCCGACGATCGACAACCTTAGCAGTAAGCCGAACAACATATGCTTGATTAAGGACGCCTTGCGATAATTCTTTAGCGTTATTTTGATACTTTTAAAATAAATTATAGTATTGCTTACATAGTATTATATCAACTTTGATCCATCTTTGTATTGCGCAATATGTCTTTTTGTTTGCCAAACGACGTTACTTTACTGTATAACGTTGACGTCACTTTTTGTGTTTATGCTTCGAATCATACTACTGATGAAAGCTATGGCCGAAACATGATTTATGTGAAAGATATCCAAAAAAACGTGTTTGTTTAAATAAAAACGTATTTATGAAATTTATTGATTTAATAAAATTCCTTAAGTCTCCCGCATAACGTCTTACGCTTTGTTTTAATTAAAATCTTTTAAACAGCTTTGTGTGCCCTATAAGATATGGTAGTCACGTGACAAAAAAGATGGTGACGTCCATGCCGAGACAGGTATTTTTAACCGTTTTATACCCTTTAATACTTGTATTAATTGTTTAAATGCCGCTCACTTTCCTACCATATGAGCAAGAGAGCTGGAGCTGTAATTGTGTGACCCGCTAAGACATTTCGCAGCGTAAAGTCGATGTATAGCGCGAATATTAATACGTTATACACGCTTATCCATTTCTTGCCGATATGGCTGGAAAGTGAGGGACATTTAAACAATTAACAAAAGTAATTAATGGTATACTACGGAATCCGGATAGTGCCATCTATAATCTTTCATCAAAGGCGACACTAGACACACGAAGTGATACACGATATTTTGCGCGACAGTCTCGGTGACGCACGATATATTTAACACGATATATCGCGTTTGTGTAGGTAGTCCAGAAGTCAATATATCGTGTTAAATATATCGTGCGTCGCTGCGACTGTCGCGCGAACTATCGTACGTCGCCGCGACTGTCGCGAAAAATATATTGCGTCGCCGCGACTGTCGCGAAAAATATGTTACGTTGCCGAGGAAGTCGCGAAAAATATCGTGCGTCGCCGCGACTGTCGCGAAAAATATCGTGCATCGCTTCGTGTATCGTGTTCAAAGGGTGACACTAGACACACGAAGCGTTACACGATATTTTGCGCGTCAGTCGCGGCGACGCACAATATTTGTACTGTTCAACGGATTCCGTAGTATACGACATCGTAAACTACATGTCTCGGCATGAACGTCGCCATCATGTTTGTCACGTGATTATCCCATCTGCCTATATGATTAACATTTTATATTTGTGCAAGCAAACGATGTTAGAATTTCTTATAACACATTCTTTCTGAAATTTTCCATATCAAACATTTAAGATTTCCACAATGACCTTGTTTTATATTTCCCATGAGATTTCCTGTTTTACAGACATTTTATTTAATGATCCTCGCTCTAGGAGAACGTGTCTCAATGCATGTGCGTTAAGTGTTTTTCCGGAAAAGCCTGTGCAGTCCGCACAACTTTATAAGGGACGACACTTTGCGCTGGCACCGGATTTGACGTTCTTTAAACGAAAAACACAATAACAGCGGAAAGAGTCGTCCTTGAATAGCCTGTGTGGAGAACTAGTTTTATAGAATCAACCTTATTTTGGATCACGATGTCATTGAGTTGCTTTAAGAACCTTCAATTTTTTTTATTAAGTGCTGTCTTCAAACGATTTACCTGTCGGCATAGGGTCGCCTATTACAAAACTTAGCCTCGTCGCAAAAGACTTCAGCGCTACCGACACCGTGTTTACCGCTACCGGAAGTGACGTGGAAAACGATAACGTCATCTACAGTATGCTGTCCCTTACCCCGAATGCCACGTGTCCATTCATCATGTCTCCGAATAGGTTGTTCAGTAGACATTTCACGCGGAGTAAATACTTTACGCGGTCATGAAGTGTATAAGGTTTCCGCCCTGTTATGGAAACGTCCCATGTTTGATCTAAGAGAGTGCTTATGATTTAATAACCATAATAAGTGGTTCGATTTAAAAATAAGCTTTTGGAGAATACGAGTTAACATAACTGCACTGAATAATGTATCACAAAAAGCCATTCACTGTTAAAGTGTTTTAATTTTTTTATTATTTTTTTAATGAGTTCGTGGGTTGACCAATTTATTTTCGTCAGCACACGATTTCGTCATAAAAAATGAATTTTTCGTTAGCACAGAAATTCTGTAATTTTTGAATTTGAAAAATGCATTCAACACAGCGACGCAATTTAATCTCTTTTTTTCCCAAATCCAAAATCTACGGAAAGTGTTCATAAAAAGGTAATTTATTGAAGTATACACGAATTTTCAATTACAACGGCGGTACTCTATAGTCTCCGCCTCCTGAAGTTTGCTTAAATTGTTTTCTTTACTTTGTTGTGGCTTGGTAAAATTTGAAAATGCATTGTAGTAATATTCATTATATTTCGTACAACTATCTTCATTTGCATATCTTAAAAACAGATGATATTCGCCTTATCAATCTTCAATTAATTAATGATAGCTCGTGTACAGGCATAATCTATTGCGCAATTCTAGATGGAGGCATAGTAACGAATGCGGATCTTCATTCGTACCTTAACAACTCGTTCCAACTCTCGGTTGTGGCAACAGACAAGTTTAACAAGAATCCGACTCCGTACACCGTCATTGTGGAAATAACTGATCAGTACATTGAGACAACTGGGTAAGTGTTGGATAAATTAATTTAGCGAGGATAACAAAACCGAAATCACAAACATTGGCGATGTAAATATTAACGTATCCGTTTTAGACACAGTTAAGGGATATATTCTAGTTTTGTCAATGTTTCTCCGCCTTTGAAAAAAAGCAGATGGAAAAATTAAACCAAAACGCGAACACCCACAACTGACGAAAGCAAACAAATCAAATCGACGACAATATTCGTAATTGTTTTCGCTGTTTATGGCATGGTATTTAATTTTGTCAATGCATGTGAAATGTACCATTTAATGTCGAGATTCGTCTTATAGCTACGAATCGCTCCGACCAGTTTCGCAATAAAATATTCCTTTCTGTCATTGTTTGCCTTTCCACCTTGATTATTTGAGGGGAGGTAATTGTGATTAAGTAACATGATAACACGCAATTGTATTTGTCTCCCCTGCTTAAATGTTTCTGTTCACTCGGTCACTTGTTGATTTGATGTTAAAGAGAGTTAGATAGTCCCCATTGTGTAGTGGATATGGTGTCCTCCTAACGACTAGGTGGTCATGAGTTCGAGTTGTTGGAGCGTTCTTTCGATCTTCCCAAAGACACCAAGTACTGGTTTTGAGTCCTAGGATACGGACTCGGACTCTAGAGCCTTTCAATAAGCCTTAAGCTTTCGATGCAATCGAGCTAAAATAAATAGGTTTAAACTACAAAGAATTATAATGCTGACATGGCACTGTAAGATGCTTAATCTGTATCATTACATTTGTTTCAAAACAACCATTTTGGCACTGTTCTTAGAATCCACAAAGTATGAATCAATCAATTCTTTCTAGCAATACTTAAAAGTTATTTACCAAAGCGAAAACTTTTTTTGAAGGAAAAAAATATGAAAGCAGTACCGGCTTCGTTTATTTTCATTTTAAACTCTTTATGAATTTTCCCTGGGAATATTTCCGTAGATGTTAATCGGTTTTTCGTGAGTGCGTTTTCATATTTAAACAGTTTTAAATCCAAACATAAACACTGTGCCAAAGCTGACGAACGTTCCAAAAATCGACGTTTTAGCCGTCTACGAAAACAACGCCGCCGGTGACGTTATATATGACGTTAATCACGAGGACCCGGATGTTGGTGACGTCATAAAGTACTTTTGCAACTTCATCGACGGTGGCGCAGATTATTTGCATGCGATTCTGCAAGTACGGCGTTTACATGTTTTCCCGTGTGTTTTTTTTTGGGGTAAATTGGAAAAAAATCAAAATCATTTAATTAAAATAGGATATGCGCTTTGTTAAAACTGACACTGCACTTTATGACAACAATATGTACTTCTTTTAGCGCAGTTGATAAACACCTTTAACAACACGTTAACTTTTTGGATCAAGTTATGTATGTAAATGAGATGTTACGCAAGTAATCTATGTTTAAGAAAGCGTACTATTCATTGTAAAATAATAGATATATTCAAATAGTATTCAAATATTATAAATCGTTTGAGTTTTGACAAGGGCGGGTATTTTTCATTATTTCACAGTTCTCCCCGACTGGTTCCAGCGATAGCAACTTAAAGTTAAAGCATTGAATATCAAGAAATGTTGTTCCTCGAGATTTTAATATACGATCGTTAGATCGTAAGCAGTATAAGCTTATTTTTGTTCTGTAAAATAATATAATTCATTTGACATATTTTCACAAACTTATCGGAAAATGAGCGACGCTAATTCTTGTTTGTCTCCAAAATGAAAAATACACGAATTAACGTGCCCACGAAACAGGCATTTTTGAAAACCACTGAATGTCATGCCGGCAAATATAAACGATTGTGAAGTATTCTACACTGAATGTCATGACGGCAAATATAAACGATTGTGCTGTATTCTACACTAAATGTCAAGCCGGCAAATATTAACGATTGTAAAGTATTCTACAGTTTATGTGCGAACTATATTTTACCTCACAAAAAGACCCTAGTTTGGAGTCATATACAAATAAAACCGCTCATAAATCGCGTTGATATTAATAACGTTTATCGGCTCGCATACAGTCTTTAAGGCTCTTAGCGCTTTGATTTCTTGTCAGCGGGCGAAATTCGCGCCAAGTCCGTGATTAATTTCGAAAAGGTCAACAAACTCTCGTACGAGGTCGTGATTCACGCCTACGACGGCTACGACAATTCCACGACCGAGACTTTGACGCTGCTCATCAGTGACGTCAACGAGAAACCGGAATTCACAACAACGACTTGGACGATCACGAAAAACGACGAAGGCTGGGTAAGGAGCTACTCGCAGCGTGCGAATGCGTCGGGTGTAGAAATGTCACGATTGTTTTATGTATTGGGTTGTCACGTGATGTATGTGCGTCCGTTTGCGTTTTGATTGTGTCACAACTAAGAGTGTCAATTACACGTGCGTCCCTTGTGTGGGTTATTAATTGACCACTCAGAGGCGTCGGAGCTGGGGTGTCAGGGGCGGCGGCCGCCGCCCCGATATTTTCTGCAAAAATGAAATTTCGGCAAAGACCTTTTTACACGTACAAGATGTCGTGCCCCCGGGGCCTTGGCGTCTTCGTCATGGATCCCCTCACCGGATGCGTTACCATAACCAAGGAGTGGGACCTGGACGCGGCCAACAAGCGTCTGGGGGAGGAGACTATTGTGTGCACCGTGACGGCCACCGACCGCCGTGGACTGACGACCACCGCCACGGTAGGTCTGTGCACCGTCACGGCCACCGACCGCCGGGGTCTGGAGACCACCTCAACGGTAAGTCTCTGCACCGTGACGGCCACCGACCGCCGGGGTCTGGTGACAACCGCCACGATAAGTCTGTGCACCGTCACGGCCACCGACCGCCGGGGACTGGAGACCACCGCCACGGTAAGTCTGTGCACCGTCACGGCCACCGACCGCCGGAGACTGGAGACCACCGCCACGGTAAGTCTGTGCACCGTCACGGCCACCGACCGCCGGGGCCTGGAGACCACCGCAACGATGAGTCTGACGTAGACGATGACGGTCATCGTAATATTGGTTCCTTTCTCTGAATTACAATACACATGGATGTGAGCGAAATATAATAATCTTAGTGTCTTTCTTATTTCTTTAATGGATTTAGATAAATTTAATGTTAATAATTACGTATATGTTGCCGTAAGCGATTACCTTTTAAATGACGTTTTCGATGACTCACATGATGACGTAGGCAATGACGTATATTATGAACTTATATGATAATATAGGCGATGAAAGGCTTATGAAAAAGGCAAAACGAAGGGGATGCCCTTGTCTATAATTCGAAATGGCAAATAATAATGAAGAAGGCCCCGGTGTTTATACTCGATGTCATGTACTGATTCGTAAGACCACCGACGCGATGAGTTCGAGTAACACCAATGTGTAGACTATAAATATGACTGAAATACGTCACACATTATTTCAAAAACAAAATGTGATGGCGTCAATTCAGCAGGCTGGGGACGAACGATTAGGCAAGTGTGCATAAGTTATGACGTCATAAAGGAAACTATTTGTAAAATGCGTCAACATTGCATATAAGTGACTATGGGACTGACGTACGTTACGTCGTCATCCACAAATAAAAAAGTGGAATGTTGACGTGGTTGATAAAGTAAAATTTTAGAATTAAGTGAAATGGAAAGCGATTTTTGTGACAAACATCTAGTTTATCAAACTCCGCGCAGAGATTTGACTGGAACCAGCATAGCCGGATCAAATCACTGACTTCATAACCAACACGTGACGATAGCCTAACCACGTGGTACAATAATTTTACCATTGTAATTGTTTTCATTTCGGTATTTTTTTTAAATTATTAACCTTAACTTATATACTATTTAAAAACATATTTAAATTATTTTACTTTTCATAATATAATACTTAAACAAACAAATATAATCCTACACATTTTGGTAGGATTTTCATGTGATGGACGATATTGTATGTAAGGAACGACAACTCTGCGTGGAGATTGCTAGTTTATTTCATGAGGCCATAATTAGATTACTTTCAAACAATTATACTTTATGGTTAAGCTTTTTTCTAAATTTTAGTTCAACATAAAGATCAAGGAAGAGGACGACAACAAACCCTTCCTGTCGCAGACCTCCTACGTGTACTGCGCGACCGTGGGTTCCAATTCCGGTACGCTGGGTCAGGTGACCTCAACCGACAATGACGTACTCGACGCGCATAAGACCTAGTTAGTTATTTAGATTGCTATTATTTGTGTTCTGAGAAAACTAGGCATAATGCATGTGCGTAAAGTGTCGTCCCAGATTAGCCTGTGCAGTCCGCACAGGCTAATCAAGGACGACACTTTCCGCTTTTATGACATTTTTCGTTTAAATGAAGTCTCTTCTTAACAAAAATCCAATTTAGGCGGAAAGTGCCGTCCCTGATTAGCCTTTGCGGACTGCACAGGCTAATCTGGGACGACACTTTACGCACATACATTAAGCCCAGTTTTCTCAGAACAAGACACATTTAGTTATTTAGATTGCTATTATTAAAAAGTCATATTTTTCACATCTGAGATTTATGAGCTTTTTAATTTTTATTAAATTCTGTAGATTGACAATATAAAAAATATTTTTCACACATATTTGAATTGTGAGCTACTAAACTTTTAAGATTAATATTTTTCATAAATAATATTTTTCGCATATTGTTTAAGAAACCAAGAAATACTAGTTTGTAGTTTGTATTGACGAGCCATTAAGCGTCGTAAAATCAAAATATTCACAAATGAAACATTATATTGTTCACACGTATTTGGTATACATTGTAATTCTTATTAGTATACATGTATTCTGACCCGTATTAGTAGTTTATAGATTTCTGTTTGTAGCCTTGTTTGTTCACAGGAAGTGGACCTTTCTACGCATCCGGGACCGGAAGTCTGACGTACGGAGATTGGAGCTCTTACGCAAAAGGCACTAAATTTGAAACCACCCTCACGGTAACAGGTGTGTGTGCCGTAATTAGGCACGTTTTTCAGAAACAATCATAACGCCACATGTTTATGTGAGCCGTGCTCTGTGAAAAAGGGGTTTAATGCATTTGCGTAAAGTGTCGTCCCAGATTTGCCTGTGCAGTCCGCACAGGCTAATCAGGGACGGCATTTTCCCTCTAAACTAGATTTTTGCTAAGAAGAGACTTTCTTTAAACATAAAGTATCATAAAAGCGGAAAGTGTCGTCCCTGATAAGCCTGCGCGGACTGCACAGGCTAATCTGGGATGACAATTTACGCTAATGCATTAAATCATCTTTTCATAGAGCACGGCCCATGTATTACATAAACCTCGCTCTGGGGAAACGGGACTTATTTCATGTCAATCCTGTGTAGACTGCAGGGGGTTTTCTTCTATGTAAAAAAGGCCGTAAAACGGACCCGATCGCAAATCAAACGGACCCGATCCCAAACCGAAATAATACAACAAATCCAATTCCCCCAATGTTTCTAAGAAAGAAGTCTCTAATGACTTATGATTATAAGACGCTATATCTCAACTTTATTTTAAAACATCCTACAAAATAAAATATATAACTTCAATTAATTACTTTTTGTCGATATAGAATTCCCAAATTTGCCACTTCAATCGATTACAAAAATCCCAATTTGACAAGACTCATTTTCCCCAAACGGCTAGATAAACTCCTGCAGACTGAAATTGTCGTTCCTGACAAGCCCGGCGAACTGCACAGGTTAATTTTGGACCACATTTTAAGAACATGCATTAAGCTCCCTTTTCCCACAGTGCCGGACATTCATTATATTCATGTATGCACATAAATTATCATTGTGTGAGTGTTTTCTGAACATGTAACGACCCGCTAAATATACAAATAATTAAATTACTCTATGAGGAGTAATATCCAAACAAATCATCGAAGTTAAGAGTTTTTTGCCTACAACGTAGGCGTCAAAAGTCGTTGTTTCCACTGACCCGAACGCTCCTATTTGTTCGCGCCGATATCTATTTGTTTTATTATGCGAATGACCTTGTATACAGCCTCGTTCTGGAAAAAAATGGGTTGAACGCATCTACGTTAAGTGTGGTCCCAGATTAGTCTGTGGAAAATCTAATTAGGGACGACACTTTTTGGACTGCACAGGCGAATCTAGGACGACACTACGCACGTGTATTAAGCCCTGTTTTCCAAGAACGAGGCTCAGTTTCTTTACTACCTCTGTGCCAGATTCCGCCGGTCACTACGACGAATCCCCTGTCACCATTTTCATCTGCGACCCACCGCCACCAGCGACATCAAATCCCAACATCGCTAGTGGCGCATCGTCGGCGTCGGCAACTTCCGGCGGCATAGATAACTTCCTGTATTGGCTGATTCCGGCGCTGCTCCTCCTGGCGCTTATGGCGGGACTGGCGCATCGTCGGCGTCGGCAACTTCCGGCGGCATAGATAACTTCATGTATTGGCTGATTCCGGCGCTGCTCCTCCTGGCGCTCATGGCGGGACTGGCCGTGTATCTCATACTGCGATGCATCCAAGGCGGCCGATGGTGACATCATTTGAGTCGCATTCTGAGAAAACTGGGCAAAATGCATGTGCGTAAAGTGTCGTCCCAGATTAGCCTGTGCAGCCTGTACAGGCTAATCAAGGACGACACTTTCCGCTTTTATGAATATTTTCAGATTAAAAAAATTCTCTTCTTAGCAAAAATCCTGTTAAGGAAAGTGTCGTCCCTGATTATCCTGTGCGGACTGCACAGACTAATCTGGGACGACACTTAACGCACATGCATTATGCCCCGTTTTCTCAGAATGCGACTCATTTTAAAAGCCTTGATATTGCTATCCCTGTTAAATCCCAACTCGGAGACAGACAGATCGACATGTCTACATTTTATTCAGACTAATAGAACAGTACATCTTCTTCATACTTAAATATATTTATTTTTTTCTGGTGCGTAACTAGGTATAACAACATATAATTATGTAACCTGCAATAGTCATTTTAGAATATAAATCCAAATAAACAGATTCGATGACATGAACACTTAATTTGTAACAAGACAGAATATACAGTTATTCAACAATACTATTAAGGATCGTATTGCTTATAACAAAAGGTTCTTTGGCATATTTGCATACAAGTATGCGTTCTCCACATCTCTAGTAATGGCTCTACCCAGGAACGGGACTCTATAGTGTCTTAGTAAGCGTTCAATGCAATAGAGCTTATCTAAAGGTTTAAATTAAATTGTCTCGAGTCGGCAACGTAGGCATGCTTTCACTAAACGTATTAAATAACATTATCATTTACCATTACCATTACATGTACCCAGTAAAATTGTATTACCGAATATACTGAAAATATGAAAACTTAACAACTTTTTTCAAGTAATGTAATATACCAGTCGTGATATTTTAATCATTATGAACTAATAATTGTAAAAAATACGGTATTTTATAATTTTTCTGTTTTCGTCATTCGTGGTTGACGGTCCCTTTAAAGCGTAGACTGGGTTTTCATTTAGAAGTGACTTTCTCCTAACACAAACATAAATAAAAGCGGAAAACGTCGTCCCTGATTCGGCTATGCGGACTGTACAGGCTAATCTGGGGCGACACTTCACCGAAATGAATGAAGTCCCTTTAAAATAAAATAACTTATTTAAATTCTTATTATTTTGAAAAGTATAACTCGGCGTTTGTTTTTTTCCGCTCATCGGTTCCTGTTACCAGTCGCGCACCGTGAAGACGATCCGACCGCTTTAAAACCCAGCAAGGCGCCAGACCCGCGTGATCACCGCCAGGAAGGTCGACGAGCGTCAGGCGGTCTACCGCAAGCCCCCCAACCCTTCAACATCGGCGCCTCCGCCACCTCCACCACTGCCACCGACAGAAAAAGGGACAATCGCTCCGTGCGAGCTTCCAATCGTCCAGTATGTTTTGTTCTTACTTAATAATAATTAAGCATCGGGCATACATTTTCCTTTATGTTCATGGCTGGACCGATTTACGATTTTAACACAAACACATCGGAAAATGGAAGGCGCAAAGTCCTCTATTTTTTCATAATGAGAAATTAACGAATGTATGTGTCCACAAAAATATACTTATTTTGAAGAAGAACAACAACAACATTTTATGCAGCGATCTCCGTGACTATTCGTGAAACTTCGGAATGTTATCTCCAAACTATTTAAGAGACAATTCCATGACTTTTCGAAAATCTTCGGAATATTTAAAAAAAAAATTCAAGCCAATCAAACCGGATCGTTATGCGTTTAATTTCCAATGTTTAAAAATATATTTTGGGTTTATTGAACGCTTATGTCGAATAAAAGTATACACAATACTTGCTTAATATTTGTAAATGACATCGTTACAAAATATAATTTACTTGATGAGTTTCTTCTTGCTTTAGATCCGTACTCTTAAGAATGATGTATATTGATTTGATGTCGTTTTACATGAGTGAGTTGTTAAAGTATGTGCATCATAATGCTGTTTAAACATTAAAAAACTGTAATTTTGCAATTTGTTTTACGCGCAAAAAAGCGCAAAGAGCTCATCGTAGTCTTGGTGAATTATTACATATCGCTAAAACATCACCTTTAATACAGCAAACCGCTGTGAAATACTTATTTTTACTCTTTTATTTGTAGATTATCGAATTTTTGAAGAAAAGTCATCAAATTTGCCAACAAATAATGTTTTGAATTGTCTTAACTAACCATACGTGCAAGAACAAACTGGACAACAAAATACTGCATTACATGGTTTTCGAGCCCGGGACCTCTGGCAGCAAAATATAATGCGCTAAAATCGTGCCACGCAGGCGTTCGTTTTTATGACCGAACATTAACGCAGTAATGCCTAGCGTCTAGAAAAAAAGGCCTTTGCAAACAGCGTAAACCCAAATGAGACACCGCATGATGCGGCGTCTCATCATTTCTGCGCTGTTTGCTTAAAGGAATTTATGTAAGAAATAGTATAAATATAGAAATAAATATACTAGACATCCCTAATTTTGGAAATAAATTGATCCAATTCAGAAGGATGGGAGAGTCCACTAGGCATAAATGGCTTAACGAACATTAAAGCTATACTAGTACGCAATGCATTTATAAAAGAACAATTAGAAAAGCGTTACAGACGCTTTATTATTTTACCGTTTTCGATTGAGGAATAACCGTTAATGAACCAAAATTATAAACGTTTTCCCAGTCAGGATTGTTATTTCGCTTCAAAATAAACATTATGCATTCAATACTTTAAAAAAATATGATATTGATTTTGAAAATCGTCATTTTACTAAACTGTGCTCAAGTTCTTATAAGAGTTTGCCAATCAAGATAGAACCCGCTACCGGAGTTAATGAAGGAATGGCTTTTAATCCTTGCGGTTACTTAATCTTCAATGGTACTGCTAGGTTATGGTACGGAAGTAAGCACAGATTATGGACGTGGACGATTTGAAAGATTGATTACGCAGTTGAATTAAAAGGACAAACAAGAAAACAATAATGAGTACTGCCAACATTTGACGTATTACCTCGCGATGTTCTTCTTTTGAACTTAAAAGAATGGCTGCGACAATCTGTGGATATAATGCATTTTAGATTTATTAAAATTATGAAATTAATCTTGTCGGACTGAACATTTCATGTTTGACTTAAGTAGAATCAATGGCGTTATGAACGACAGTCGAAGTTAAAGTTGCTCACTTGATTTTAAGAGCAGCTTCGCCTAATATACTACCTGTAAATTTCATATCTTAGTAATGAGTACTGCTTTCCTCTCGTCAACAGATTTATTAAACTTGTATATTGGGGCTTTAAATGGATATTTTCACGTTTTGGTAAATAGACAACATTTATAACAAACAATTGTTTCAGATTCGCAAATTTTCGTTGTAGTTATGATATTTTTAGGAAACAGTAATACTGAACATTTACCATACTATAAAATATCCATTATATGCATCTTTTGACGAGTTAAAACCTGCAAATTATAAAGCGTTGCAACGCGAAACGATTGAATTCTTTGGAGTGTTGTGTTGTTGTCGTTATATTATAAAATAATATATAATTATGCCTTTAGGGTGTCAAAATTATAAATATTTTGTTCATGAAATATTTGTTGAGTTTGATGTATAATATTTGTGATTATTGTAAAGAAAAGGTAGTTGTTCGATATTATGTTTTCATTTCATATAGTAAAACTTCGTAATTCATTAATTGTTTACATACCGGATTTCTTTTAGTTATAAATTGTATTAGCTTTTGTGAATAAAGGGCGTAATGCATGCATGTGCACACAGGCTATTAGGGACGACATTTGCCGCTTTTATAGTATTTTTATTTAAATTATATTTATTTGTATATTATCTTTATATACTAAACGTCCTAAGATTTACATGTGCGGATTAACGCACATGCATTAAGGGGTGTTGCGGCAGTTTATTTAACCGAGGATCTATTTATGGCAACACCGATGCAATTATCACAAGTCAACCCAATAGTTTTGTTATCAGGATCATCACACATTTATGACCGAGTAGGTTCATAATAGGTACTCAGTGGTTCGATCCCAGGTGCGGTTAACTTTTTTTAATTCTTTTTTTCTTTCTTTTATTTCAGTATTGTTTTTTTTCTGGAGCTCTTGTTGTTCACATTAATCAATTTAATCACAAACTCCAAAAACATGCCGAAATCTGTCAACAAGTCCCTGTTATGGATGATTAATGTCGAGTTTGATGGTCTTATGTTTGTGATTAAATATTGTATTAGTGTTGTGTTTTAGTAAGCCGTTGTGATACCAATTAAGATTGTAAACAATCTATAATGTTTATGCATAACAGTCTATGTACCGGTACTTGGGTTTCGCCTAATTGCTGTATTTTAGGAAATTTGACATAGACAGTAGGGATAGTTAAACAAAAAAATCTCTGTTAAAAGTGCGGTGACCCCCCTTTTTATTTTTGTTTTATGATAACAATACGTAGATGAACATATTTTAGCAGTTTCGCAAAAAGTTATAAGATAGAACTTTTCCAACTTCCATTTTTGTGTTAAAAAAGTTCAACTTCCATTTTTGTGCTAAAATAGTATAAAAATGACGTTATTTTGGGTGACAAAAAAAATATAAAAATTAAAATTTCTTAAAATTTAACTTGTGTTCTCCATTTTTTGGTAGTTTGTGGTTTAAATAAATGGTATATGATATATATTAGCTTATATAATATCAATATGTTGCCAATTTCATAGGTTATTCATCATTTTATGCAATAAGAGATTTTTCAGTTTTAATGAAAAAGTACATGTTATAAAATGGTGAATAAAATCAAAACAAGGCCGGTGACCCAATGTTTTTATTTCATTTTTCATATAGTATGTGTATGTAGTACTTGAATATAAATTTTGAGCAAAAGTTATCAGATGGAAAAAAATCAGCAAAACTGCAGCAACACCCCTTAAATCCCGTTTTCCAAGATCGTGACTATTTTATTTACGAGTTATAACTAAAATAATAATATAATTTGTATACAATCGTTTTCTTTCCAGCTGGGAGCTACGAATATCACTTTGAAAATCACATGCGACCAAAGCAGCCACGTAAGTTAGTATCGGTTAGTTAAACGAGCATCGTTTTATAACGTGAAACTTCTTATGTTTATTATTTTAACGGAAGGCAACGTGCATGTTTGTTTGTTGTTTGTATATGCTCACGACCGATGCAATCAATGATAAAAAACAAAATGCGAGCCAAATTATTAACGCTGGCAAACAAGGGAGCGTAATGTTGTATGTTTATAACAATTTGCAGGCGCGATTGTCTCACTTAGAAAATCAAGGGAGTGTATGATTATGTGCAAGCGCAGCTGTTTCACTTTGTCGCTTAACATTAGTTAACACTTAATTGTAATTTATAACAACAGGTGTTTGAACCTTAAAACGTGTTTCAGGGTGCATTTTTAATATTTAAACTGCTCTTAATACGTACTTGTAATTAAAAAAACTTAACTTATTTCTGAAATACGCCCGTGAATTCAGTCATTTTATAAACACAACGCCTTATCAGGTTATGTAACCACGACGAGCATACATATTTTACTTTACATGCTTAATTTCGCAAACGTTTGTAACGCGTACATTTAGAAATATTATGACTCATATTATCACCACGTTTTTCAAGACTTGAATACAACTGAGCCTGTGCAGTCCGCACATGCTGAGCACGGTATACACGTTCCGCTGGTATTTTTCGTTTAAATAAAGTCTCTTCTTAGCGAAATTCTATTTCGGCCGAAAGTTTTATCCATGATTAGTCTGTGCGGACTGCACAGGCTTATATTGGACAACAAATCACTCGCAAATATTTAGCCTAGCGTTCCCAAAACCTTGCTTTAATTATCTAATTCAACGTATATATAAATATTGCCTTGTCTTCGTTTTCAGATGCTACATTTATCAGTTGTACCTATCAACGAGTTTCCGCCGTACTTCTTCGCTCGTCCATATAACACAACCATCCCTGAGGTAAAATGTCGCATTTAGCTTAAACCTATTTATTTAAGTTCGATTTTATCGAGATTGCAAGATCACGTGACTGTGGGATTCCCAATTAAACGTTAAAGGATGTGTAAACACCGGTCAGTGGTGCTCGATTTGTCATTGTCGTCTCGGGTACTACTTACATGTACCCCGGGTACTCTTAAGTATACTAACATGTACCCCGTTACGGTAAATATACTATAACGTACCCGGGAATTTTAACGCTAAATCGGTCGTTGTCGGTTTTTTTTTAAATTAATTATGGTCACATTTTATGTCAATTTTCTGTTAAATTGCCTCTATAATATCAAAACTCCTACTGAAAAAGCATGTTAATGCAGTTGTGTTTTTTTTAAAGAGAAGTTTGTTTAAGATAAACAATATCGTTTTAAGGTAATCAGTAGCGCGATTTACGACATCGGATTTTGGCGGGAATACAACTCGGGTACAGTCTTTTATCGACCGGGTCCGTTTAAGTGTATTTAACGTACCCGGGGTACATGTAAGTAGTACCCGAGCCGACAATGACCATTCGAGCGTCAGTGGTGGTTTTTCTTCAAAAAATATTTGAAAACAATTTTCTTTAGAAATTCATCTAGTGCATAAAAGACCAGATTTTTATACTTCTTATGGCAATGTAAAATGCATCAGAATTACTTTATTTAATAAGCATGTGTTCTTGTTAAAACATTATGTGTATTGCATTCACGTATGCGGTTATGCTTCACGCAACGTGCAATTTTATCCCCGATTTCAGAGGTATTCAAGGATTTATTCTGATACCTCAAGATATTGGCACTAACTGCAAGAAAAACTGCCTTTTATGCACTAAAAGTTTTTGCAAATGTATTTCAATAACTTGAGATATTTGCAAAAATAAAGTTCTTAACGGTGTGATTACATTCTGTCCAGCCCGTGTGAAAACCCCTGACAACCCCGTTGATTCTGCACCCTGGTATCGAAAACTTGTTTATTGAATCGCTCACTAGTCCGTTTCTTGTGCGACGACAAGTACTTGGTGTCTTTTGGGGAGGCCTAAAGATGAGGACGCTATTCCCACTTAGCCACGGCGACATCTATAAACTAATTAAAACAGACCCTTCTCGGGTAATTATATCAGAGATACAAGCGCTTGATTGAACTGGATAATATTCGGTTATAGGGATAACTGAATAAACTGAGAGACATTAACTTATTATGTATTTATCATCGTGGACATTAGTTTAATTTTACATAAGTTTCTTGTATGATCATATTGCAAATTTTAAGTAAATGTATAATTTGTCTGTAAAATCATTTGAACCTCGCTCTGTGAAAGGGGATTTAATGCATGTGCGTAAACTGTCGTCCCAGATAAAGGGGATTTAATGCATGTGCGCAAACTGTCGTCCCAGATAAAGGGGATTTTATGCATGTGCGTAAACTGTCGTCCCAGATAAAGGGGATTTAATGAATGTGCGTAAACTATCGTCCCAGATAAAGGGGATTTAATGCATGTGCGTAAACTGCCGTCCCAGATAAGCACAAGGGGATTTAATGCATGTGCGTAAACTGTCGTCCCAGATAAGCACAAGGGGATTTAATGCATGTGCGTAAAGTGTCGTCCCAGATAAGCACAAGGGGATTTAATGCATGTGCGTAAGGTGTCGTCCCAGATAAGCACAAGGGGATTTAATGCATGTGCATAAAATGTCGTCCCAGATAAGCACAAGGGAATTTAATGCATGTGCGTAAACTTCGTCGCAGATAAGCACAGGCTAATCATCTTCCGCTTTCATGATATTTTGATATTATGAAAGTCTCTTCTTAGCAAAAGTCTACTTTAAGCGAAAAGAGTCGTCCCTGATTAGCCTGTGCGGACTGCACATGCTAATCTGGAACGACACTTTACGCACATGCATTAAACCCCTTCTTCACAGAGCGCGGAAAAATAATGCCCTACGAACAAAAATGCCTTACGAAAAATAATGCCTTACAAAAAAAATGTAATACGATTATTAATGTAATACGAATAATACGGATTTGACAGTAATTAATGTGATCTTTATCCCACATTTTCTACGCTAGAATAACCAAATCGGCGCCGCTGTGTTTGAAGTGAAGTCCAAGATGAGAGATTTGGATATTCCCGCGGATGCCATAAAAGAATTCCGACTGGACCAGTATCTTATTTCGCAGGTGTGGTACAAATGTACGCGATTGTGTCTTGTGCGTGAGTGATTGCGTATATGCGTTTGGATGTTAGATTTTGGGATATGGGTGTGTACTTTTTAATCATCACTTACTGATCAAAAACAATTAATGGCATCGTTTTATTTGCACATGTAAAAGCGTCTCTGAATTTGGTTGCGCTTCCGTGTTTACGTTCTCGTGTTAGTGTTTATGGTTTAGTGTTTAGTGCATTTATAAATGGTCGCGAGTTTGTTTGTATGTGATTGGGTGTATGTGAAAATGATTGCATATCCGTGTATATGAACGTGTGTCCGTGTATATGAACGTGTGTCATGGTTTATGTTTGCTTATTTAGCGTTAAAGACGGTTTTGTGTGATAGCGTGTATGTTTATATGATTGCGCGTTAGTGTCTTTGATTGCTTGTTAATTGCGAAGGTTGACGACGGAATTTATATCAAAACAATATGCTGAATTTGCAGTACGATGGGCGGCGATATTTTGAGATCAACAGCTCGACGGGCGTGATTGAGAGCCGTAATACGATTGACTACGACACAATGGGTAGAACCAAGTTCTTGATACTGAAGATCGTCGCCGTGGTATGTATGTCATCGTAAGTAAACGTATACACAGTCACACTTGCATGCATTGTTCTTTATTTTTATGAAGTTGTTCATGCTGAATTTAGTTCTAAGTGTATTCTGATTATGAGAGATAAAGCAAGATATAGGATACATATAGATCTAGAAGATAATGGAAACATCTCGTCCTGATAAATCTCAATACCTCTAGAATATATATCTTCACTAGTGTATTCAGTCCTGCCAGTTTTTTAAAATCCGTTTGATGTTGTTAAATAAGCCTTTGTTGGACGCAGCGAACATTTTTCGGTCATAAAAGCGACATCAGAAAAGTGGCACACAATGTGGACATTTTTAAGCTGAATGGGTCAAGTTCCCCCACCCCCGGGTTCTACTTCCCCGTACCCTGGGTACTTTGAAGTATACTTCACCGTACAACAATTTTCAAATGATACTTTGGGTACCCCGGTATACTTACAGGTACCCAATCTTTCATAACCTAATAAAACAATGATAAGATACAACATTTACTGTAGATTTATATTAGGTGAGGAGATTTCATTCGGGTAGATTTTGACACTAATATATTTAGAGCTATATATAAAATGATTAATCTACTTACGTTATTTATAGTGTGTATATCGTTATGCCACCTATTTTCGGGATGTACTTTTGATTTCACATCGTAAAATTGTATTACTGAATATTCTAAAAATATGAAAACTTTTTTTCAAGTAATTAAGTATACCAGTTGTGATATTTTAATCAATTTAAACTAATAATTGTAAACAAAATCTATATTTTAGAACGATTTTCGTCAATCTCTGGCGCGCGGCCGACTCGGGTAGGTTGAAGTATATCGGGGTACTCGAAAGCACTATTTGAGTATTGGGTAACGCTGAAGTATACTTCAAAGTACCCAGGGTACGGGAAAGCAGTACCCGTGGGGAACTTGACCCATTCCGCCATTTTTAATATTGAGTAAATGAAAACAACAATTCGTTTTAAAAACTAAAAGTAAATGAAGCTCAGGATATGCAAATATATTATTTCAGTCGAACGATTGTCTGTATTTTGAAGGACATTTAAAGATTGTCTGTATTTTACAGGACGTTGATGGTCAAGAAGAATCCACAACGTTGAATATCACCATTATGGATGTGGACGACCTCCCACCGCGTTTCTTGCGAAAACCGTGTGATGACGTCACCACAACATGTGACGTCACCATTTACACAGCAGAGATTGATCGTAATTTTCAGGTACCCGGTTGAGTAGACTGAAAAAAACATGTATACTATTTAAATACTTAACAGTGTTTTTTCACGTGCGTTAGACGAAATGACTTGAGCAAGAACGATTTACTTATAATATTAACTACAAGTTTAATGTATAAACAATAGGTTTGTGTGATGGTTGTCAGTGTAACTTGTTGGAAGTAAATGTTATGTGCCCATGATGTTGTCCATATATTCGGATATTTCTGTTAAATGCTTATCTATTTGCAGTTATCTATATAAAACCAAATCTTTATAAATAAACTTAACTATTGCATAGATCTTTGATTGCAATATTCTCCATCCAGGATTTAGACCTCGTCATTGGTCGTTAATTAACATCGATTATCTATTAAAAAAATAGCAAGATTATCAGTTATAATTATGTTAAATGTTCGGAAAGTGTATTTCTGCTGAATATTGTAGGGCTCGTTGGATGTCCGACCCGTTCACGTGTCTGCACGAGACGGTGACGTAGGTCTTCATAATGACATCACATATACAATAGAACCAGGTCACGCGACATTTCCTTGTTTTATTTCTTTACTTAAAACAACGCGCGTCTTCTTCTTAACAATATTTTTTTTTATTATTTGATACAACAGACGCGAGTATAATTGGTGGAAAGTCACAATAATGTCAAAAATATTAGGTTTGAAAAATGAAATAAAAAAACCCTATTCGTTGATTCTCAATAAATATAATCTTACTATGCAAATTTTACTTAAATGTCCTGACTAGATTTACGTACTGTAAAATCATAATTAGTCGTGTGACAATAATTTTCATTGGTTTCGTTGAATGACCGATCCACGAATTCAACACAAACACATCGGGAAAATGACCGCAGAAAATTTATCATCTTTTTCAAAAATGAGAAATCAAAAAATATAATTGTCCGAAAAAAAATTGGGTGAAAAACCACGAAATGTCATTCGGACGCATAAATGATATTACAGTATTTGTTACTAATACATCTTCTGTTTCCCATGTGTTTTTATGCTTTACAAATAACTTTTGTTTAGTTTTTAAATCATCAGTGTTTTTATTTATATCTAACTTTTTTTTTCTTCAAATGATGGAGTTGTCGATATCAACAACTTCACAGGAGAGTTGACAGTCACGTCAGCGTTTCAGAACGTCAAGAATATGACGTCAGGCGAGATCCTTACGTTGACGTTCAATATTATGGTAACTGTTACTTAACGTCAGCTATCTTCACATTTAAACGTTTATTGTGTGTATTCAGTCTGCGATTTTTCTTACAGGGACTTGTTGAGAGTTTGATAAAATGACGATTTTCAAAATAATTTTGAAAGATTTAAAAAGAATGTTTACGTTATGTTTAAACAAGCAAATTTACACTCCCGACTAAAAAATATCTTTATATTAGATATTTATCTAGATATATCCATATCTTATTTAAAAAAGAATAATCATCATTCAAAAATGGTAAAACAATTATAGGTTATTAGACCTGTCCAACTTATTATATATATTCATATGGAAGGGTATTTAGGTAAAAATTACATCCTTCTTTGTGACTGTGTCATGATTCTTGATGGTACTTTCAATTTGTATGTAGACACCTTTTCATGCTTGATGACACTTACATCTTGCCTGATGTCCAATGTCTATTTACATTCTGCTTAATGGTATCATCCATGTGTACAGATGCAACATTCTTGTTCGTTAATTACAGGCTGCATATGTGTATGTTGGTTTGTGCAGAGAGACTTGTGCAATAGGCGCAGTGCATAATGAAATCAAATATTGATGCGTTGAATAAATTAAAGCGATGGCAAGATGTGAGTTTCACTCAAGCACAAAGCAACATACAATCATGCATGATACAATGATGTCAATTGATAGTCGTTCCGAAATGCTACGGACGACAACGGAAATTTACGGCGTATAACGGAAATTTTATGTTATAGGAGAAGTTGCACCCCTTTGTAAGTTATTTGCTACTGAACGGAAATTAACCGCGTGTTTGTAGACGTAACTTTTTTTTGGTTAATGACTAACCATAATATTTGTTCAGTAATTTACCTTCAATAACCAAAGAAATTCTATGGATATATTTCAATATATGCTAGTAATGCATGTATGCAGAGCTCCAGATAAGACGCTTTAAGTCGAAAAAAAATTAATTAAAATTAGTAAAAAAGTAGACTTCAATTCTGTGCGTACGGTTACACATTGGAAAATAAAATAAGAATTCAAAATTTGTGATCATGCGTAAAACTCAATATCAATGCATATAATGTAAACATTTTATCAATGAGTTCCCACTCGTCTTGTGGCAAACTGATCATTTGGATAGACGCAACCGTTTAATTAGACTGAATTATTTACCTTATTGCCACATCGAATATTTTAATTTTAAATCCCAAGAGAAACACAACACTTTCTATGTTGACGATTTCCTTTTATTAATACACAAAAAGTAATTATTTCCATTTAATTTGGTGATGTTATATTGCCTAAATACATAAATATAAATTCTTACAATTCCAAAAAACTATCAAATCCTATCTAAACTTGAACAACATATATCCTCGTATTTATACATCGAAAACTCAAGAAAAACATGCTAATCACATGAATATCATTCTAGGCGGGAAAAATCTCCGGTAATATAACAAATATACTCCGGAAACAGAACCTTAACTCCGGAAAGATTATAAAACAATAACAACGGAGTAGTCTTAAAACAACAAACTCGTGATCTTCACGACACGTCTAGGCCCTCATTGCAAGTATGAAATCAACAGCACTTTAACGTTATTGTGAATAACAGACCATCTTTAAAACAGCCGAAAAGCCGAACGTTTTCCATTATCTGGTCCTTTTATCGCAAAAAGTCTGCTGTAACCCGGCACTTGTCATGAGCTCTTCTTAGACTATAAACCTAAATGCGGAGATGCCAAAATTTATACTTACCTGAAAAAAGGAATTAATAAAATACTTTAAGGCTGGATTTTTTTATAGAGTGTAGACCAAGATTTTGCTGAAAAAGTTATCTGGAACTCTGCATGTGTGTTGAGAGGAAATCAATGACATAATTTCAAATTTACTCGAGTACTTTTATATTTCACCACATAAAATGCTATGAAACTATAATATTGCTTTAAGTACATATAGATGCATGACACAATTTAGATTAAGCAAAATAAAACAATAGGCATTTGCCAAGATTCATAAGAGTCAAATATATACGAACAGTAAGAGCGTAATCGTGCGCTTCGAGACTTACTAATGTAGAATTAAAACTTATTGCTTTCTTTCGAAATAATTTCATGTGTCCGATCTAATATGCAATATGCCCGGTGTTTTTTTTAATTCGGATTAATACTCCGTTGTAGATCCATAATTAATGAATGACTCAATATTTTTAAAAATTAACACCGGATTAATGTTCACCGACAAGTTTTCATACAGATTGGATATAAATATTATAGAGCTTAACAAAAAAATACATTAAGCCCTGTTCTCCCGGCACACGCGCTAGACACACAGATGGTTAGCGTGTGGCTATGATCATAATTAGTGAAAACATATTTTTGAATGAGAAATAATCATATTATAACGAAAAATCAACTTTTCTATAAACAAATCACTATCGTTTTATATATAACAAGGTATCCAACTCGAAATCATCCGAAAACGGGATGCATCGTTTTGAACAGCCATCAATTACTCAATCAATTTTGCAGCGATTTTCATGAACCCGGTCTTATTCAACGCAAAAGTGAATTTCCTTTCAGGAGATTTATATATCTTGTTATATTTCGTCACATGCTGGGTCAAATTCTAAGAATTAACGCTATACACAATTCGCTTGACCCACTTGTGATCGATCAGACCGTATTTATGAATGAAATCTCCAGTTGTAAAGAGACACACCTCCGCATTGGACCAATGAAATCACTCGTGTGTTTAAAATGTAAGTTAGTTGAAATGTATGTAACAAAGGTTTCAAAATGCGCTGGACAGTTAGTTTTGATGCATAATGCAACGGCAAGCACGGTAAGAATGTTTTTTTCATACGTTTTATTGAATTATGGTATCGAGGTTCGTGAACTTTGTAGGAAAAATGCCCTTTACTCCGTGAAGATTTCAGTCATGAATACGGTCTGATCAATCACAACTGGGTCACGCGAGTTGTGTTTCGTGTTATTTCTTAAAAGTTGACCCAGTATTTGTAAAAATATTGCAAGACATGTAGAAAGGAAATTTATTTCTGCGTTAAATAAGACCAAGATCGTGAAAATCGCTGCAAAATTGATGAAGTAATGGCTGTTTAAAACGATGCACCCCGTTTTCGGATGATTTCGATTTGGATACATTGTTACATATATATATTTGATAGTGAAATTATTGTTTTTAGAAAAGTTGATTTTTCGTTATAATATTATTATTTATCATTCCAAAATTGTTTTCACTAATTATTATCATAGCCACATGCTAACCACCTATGGCTGGACATGCACCTTTAAAAAACGCTATACAAATTCAAGTACTTATGCACTTAATTGATTGTAAACAATGACGGTTGAAATTCTTGCGTGGGAATTTTTCTGGTAACCAAGAGCGACGTCAACGTTCATGACAGATCTGTTTATATGACATTTTTTATTTATTTTTTCCAACTTGATTCAAAATTATGTGTTATGATATTTTAATACATGTAGGTAGAAGTAGTTGTTTTCTCAACGAGGAGTACAATAGTTGTACTCAATGCCCCAGATAATTATTTGGGAAATAGGGTTTTCACCCATCACTTTTGAAAAATAGGGTGATTTCATTCTTGAAATAGGGTGAAATGATTTATAAAAATGCATACCTTAAAATCATTGCTGCTTTACTTTTGTTGAAGCTTCACACTTGTATTGATTTAATTAAACTGTAAACTATTATAATTAACTGAAGTTTCATAACATCTTTAATCCTTGAAACTGCCCTTAATATAAACTTTAAACTTGAAAAAAATCGATAACACGAATTATTCTGCACTTATTGGCTCTTGCTTTCTTGGTTCGAAAAAGTTTGCTCTCCTAAACATTTTGATTTCGCATCCTTATAGAAACTGAAAGTACAGACGCTATACAAATACATGCACAATGAGTGACGAATTATGTCAGATTGAAAACGCATGTATGTGTTCGTCAATTATTTGGTCAGACTCTTTATTTAACTGTGAAATCTAGTCCGCATAGCGTTTTAATAATTTTGACTGCTCCGTTATCCGTGCGCTTGCTGAATGAAAGCGTCGCCGTGTTACGATAATAATTCCAAAGTTAAGTGAAAATTCCGACTAGGGATGGGCCACACGTCCAACACGTCAGCCCCATTATGTCCTGAATAAATTACATGTTTAATTTCTTGAGTGTCAATTGCATCTTACACATATCAAAAACATACACGGCAGTCAATTCATTGTGTAGGCCTACTTGTCTTCATGGCAATAATAAACGTATTTAGTTTAATGGAGATTATATAACAAAGGGAACTAATTCAGCTTATTCAGTTTACTAGTCAAAATGATTCGGATGTTATCGCTTTTTCCGAAAAGTAATTTATTCAACATACGGAAAATAAACGCGCGCCACCTGTTGTCATAATTTAATAACTTGCATTCTGCTTAGTTGCATTCTGCTTACTGCCTGTTGCTAACTGCCGTTGTTAATGACGCTTAGTGGCAAAACCGATTATGACTGGTTTCAGGAACAATGAACACACACACATTGGATAGTCACCAGGCATGTTGCAACAATCATCAAGTATAACCGATAGAGAACAAGCATGTTGGAACTGTCATGAAGCATGTTAGAATAAACATCACGCATAATGTAAATGTTCATCATTAATGATGTAATGTTGCAGCAATCATCAAGTATAAACGAAGAGACAATAAGCATGTTGGAATTGTCATAACAATTATTAGAATAAGGATCAGTCATAATGTAAATATTCACCACGAATGATGTAATTCTTACCTAAATACCCTTCCATATATTCATGAAAATATATAAACAAAACGCTCCCCAGTAAACAGACGCTTTTATTGCATCTAGTATGCTATTTCATATAAAAGCGCTTGTTTGAATCGATTATTGTACAGTCTGATACTTTTTCTGGGTAACGGCTTTTATCGTTATAAAACAATTGCATAGTGCAGTACTTCTCAACTGTCCAAAATGGAACAAATACAGACTTATCGGATCCAATACCGGAATATATTGGACGGTCACGTGGTACATATGAAGAATGCCCATTGGATGAATTTATTTGATATAGAATAATATAAAACTTATCAATTAATGGTACAAAACATTTATTGTGATCATCTGACTTGCGATATTGGTGTTTCATGTGAGCAATATGCGCTAAGTGTCGCAGTTAGCACGGGCTAATCAGGGATGACACTTGTCACCTAGACTGGATTTTAGTTCAGAAGAGAATTTCTTTAAACGATAATCCCATAAGAGCCGAGTCGCCCTTGAATAGCCTGTGCGGACTGCGCTGTCATTAAACCCCGTTTTCCCAGAGCGCGGCTTAATTATGTACTTTGTCTTATAACGTCATCAATGCAAACTTTATTGCAATATGAAATTAAGATAATCTTGGTAATTCAGATGTTAAAACTTCAGAGGAATTAGTGGTGTCTAAATTGAGTAGAAGCTTTTTTTATTTATTCTGCGCCCATATATATTCCGCCACTATAGTCTCCATTATCCTGTATATCCTCCTCCACCGACTCCGACTCCGCCTCCCCCTCCTCCTCCTCCTCCTCCTCCTCCTCTGTCTAATAATGAAGCAGTATTGCGATTTTGCTTACCTTTTTATTATTTGTTTTCTTTTTGTTAATTCTTATACTTTGTGAATGTTCATTACGGTATACTTATTTAAGAACGCGACCGAAATAAATTTATTGCATTCGATCTTTTGTCAACCTTTTAATTGAAGCTCTATTCGTTGTAACTTAGGAATTGTCACTTTATGTTTATAAAATTATATCTTCATAAAGAATTAATAATCTAGGTGACAATTTCAAAAGCCTTATTATGTTCCGTTGACTCAACGTCTATGCGTATTTTTACAGCCGGATAAGTGTCATAAAACCGGGTATACCGTGAAGGCAGTTGACCGTAAGCAAGCGATAATAGCACAAGTCTTTAACAATGGTTTCCCTATGACCTTATTGCGATGAAGCAGATGATAAGCCCATAAGTGTCATTTAACAAAAAAACATTTACGATTCACAAACCATTTATTAACCCAAACCGGTCAGTGTGACAAAGAGCTGGCGATCTCTATACAACTCTGAACAAGTTGAAAAATCTCGGTTTGTTACGGAGAAAATGATTGGTTGAAAACTGACCCAAACAAATAAATGTTCAGCGGGCATAAAAATATACCAACAGTACAACTTGTCACCGCTGTTACAAACTTTTAACGCAGTGAAAAAATAGATATCACCGTGTGAATTTTTTTTCCCGCAGTGACAAAATCACCGCGGTAACAATTTTGTCACCGCGGTGATATCTATATTTAGCTGTTGGCGTATTTGTGCTTTTGTCCCAAGCGGTACGGCATTCGAACATGCTCCATTTGAATATTTATTTCGCATGTAAGTGGGAATCTTAGTCCCATGCATAACGTGGATTTTTTCATTAGGTTTTTATTTTTAAGTACACATCGTTTGGTGATTCGTCTTATAAAACACAGTAGCCTACATAATACAATTAACATTTTAACTTGCTAAAACGTTTAAAAGTTACAAATACACGCTGTTTACCAGTCTTTTAGATTGCCTGTCCAATGTAGTATGTAATAACTTACTCATTCATGTAAATGCATGTGTTTCGTTATTGTGTCATGTAGCCTACAGGCACATATCATGGTTGTAAAATTAATTATTTAAGTCAATTTTTCCTTCAGCGTTATTTTTTTTAACTTTATTTAATTAAGCACATGTCATCTGTCAAAACAATTATTGTGAGTCAACTTACCCAAATAGTTAACGCGGTTAAATAAAGTACAGTCGAAACCCGATGGCTCGAAATCGTCGGGACCGGAAACAAATGTTAGAACGTCGGCATTATAGCAATCCGATTTTTAATAAACTTGTTTACGAACAAGTCTTCATAACATTTTCAACTCCGGTTGAAGAGTACACATATCCACTATATTGCTTAAACTCCGTACTACTTCGTACTACTTTTGTGCTTTTAAATAGATAAGAACTAAATGTATACTTGTATTTACCAATATTTTAAAACAGTAACAAATACAATACAACAAATATCATATTGTAAATTATATCAGCACGTTTAAACGTAGCAATTTTTCTGGTAAAACAGAGCGCTAAGGAACAAAACATGCATCAGCACTATATACTCATCATTTACATATACGACAGTGCTACATGTATTTATTTATATTTTTTGAAGAATACCATAATGTCAGTCTGTATTGCGTTCCTTATCTGTCATGAAATAAAGCTTTCTATTGTATCCTGTTGAGATTGAACATGCAGTGAGTTTTTGCACTCCTCGAGATAATTTCTGATTACATTAATACAAGATGCCATCTTTTACTTAAATCAATTAACAATAAAATCGATGACATGTTTTCAACTGGTGTTATTTTAATTTCATGTATTGAGTGCCTTTAATCAAGCGGCCCTCATCATTTTACAGTTTATGCGACCCGGAGCGAGTTCGAGCCATCCGGAAAAAAACGTGTTACCGGGACTGTGAAAACAGTTCGAGCCATCCGATAATTCGAGCCATCCGACACAATTTTATTTGAATATATAGCAACGTTTGTGTTCATTAGTATAATAAAACATATCTTTGGCAATCATTATAAAGCATTCTGAACTAGATTGTACTGTATTTGTAAATCTGTTGTTTCAAATCCGTTGTAAAAGCGGCATTCAGTTCTCTTGTTTTTCAATACTTTAGTATGAACCTAAGTCTGTCAGAATTAAATTAAATAGCAGACGTTGTGGCCTATATGTATATTATTTAAACCTAGAAAAACAAACAAACAATTGCTTTAAACTAAATATTTGATAATAACTGTTGTTGTGTTTACTGTTTGGAGTTATATGATACAATTTCAACAAGTGACGGCATTCAGACATTTCCAGCACGAATACAAAAAGCATGTATTACGATTTAAGAAGTTCCCCTAGTGAATGGCGTGTTAGTGTGATACAATCAACATTAGTATTACGATTCATGAAGTATCCATAGTGTATTGCGTATAACTATGATACAATCAAAATTGGAAATTAAGATAGTAGTAAACATTCAATAAAAGGCCAATTAATGCTAATAAAATTAAAAAGTACCATACTGAAATGATTGAATTTATGATGGCAAATACTGTCACACAATTAAAAGTTTATATATCCATTGCTGAATCTGAATGTGGTACTTAAACATGGTTCATTCTAAAAATTATATATTGAGCATGAGGAATGAGTACTATCATGCTCCTTATTTCCATCAGTCGTTATCTCAAATACCTGATGTACAATTATACTCACTGGCGAGCATTCACACTTTCCGTCAATATCAGTTTACTTCACCTTAAATATCATACCATAATTAACACAACATTTATTTTTGAAAACTACTTGACATGTAAAAATCATGAAAAACAGTGACTAGAATTAAGTAGATTCCGATTTGCTTCGTGTCTTTCTAAACAAAAAGAGGAAGATTTAAACACACTTTTTAAAATGTTTAAAAGGTTATTGTCATCCCATTAAACGCTTACGATATGGATAACACACGTTAGTTAATCCTGTTTTGCCTACGTTATATCATCAATTGCATATGATCAATTAAAAGCAAAACATTGATATAAATGGTACAAATCTTCAACATTTCTATACTAGTACTTAACATGCTCCTTCGTAAAAAAGTACTGCGTCTGCTTTCTGGCAAGAGGATTTCTCATCTCATCGTTATAGTCATGTAATAAAGTGATTTTTGAAAAGATCCTTTTTCAATGTTTACAGTTGTGAAAAAGTATGTTTTAAATGAAACTACAAACGGCTACATAGTACAATTAAAATTCATCTGAATCTTAAAATATAAATGTTCGTCTTTGCTGAGAAACTGCGCGGTATTTGGTCTGTAAGATACGTTTTCCTGCTTAGATTCATTCAGCCTCTCGCATGTGCTTAGACAGTTTTTACCAGAGCTTCAAACACATGCATTGTAATTAAAATAAAAACTATGTTTGAATTATTTCGCTTTTATATTAAGGCCATTGTTTTAAATCGAATTAGTTGTACTTAAAACATAGGTTATTTTTAATTCAAAGCGTCGATACAAAACCACAGTTGCAAGGCATATTTATTTCGCGCGCGTAGCTTTTTTGTTTACTTAATTTTAAGTATTTTCTTTTGTATAAGTATAAAAATAAGATGGTAACTACAGATCATGATCTGAGGTTCTCAATAAATCTTCGTCAACTAATTGGTAAAAATGGTAAATATTGCTTGAATCAAATCAACTATATTCAGCAGCTGGTGCAAATTACAGTCAATAGTCGAAATAACATCAACGATAGGGCTCAAACGACTAGTAAATATAACGTTTTACCATTTTGTTTTAATTTTGACTATGAACAATCTTTCAAATAACAATGAGCATAAGTATGTTTTTCAGATTATTTTACTCGCGATCACAGGTTTCGCCAAAAAAATGAAAGCGTTGAACAATCCGTGAATATTGTTTGCTTTTTTCAGCTCAATCGATGAGTGTTTTCTTAAAATAGCATCATATAATTTGAAGGAAAAATCAGGGTTGGAAAAAATTATCCAGATGTTTTCATTATTTTAGAAGCACCTAACGGATAAGGTAAATCTGTATTTTTCCTCCAGTCTATTATCAATATATCATTTCGATCTGGAAACATAAAAAAACCCATTATTTGAACATATGAACTTTTGACATTTACATGTTGTTTTATCTTGAATTATTTAATTCAATTTTATAAATTTATAATAGCGCCGCGATGAAGCGTAATTTATTTGTTGACGCTTGTTATGATAAAGATCACCCTATTGAATTGCCTGTGTGATTTGAGAAATGGTTAAGAGATAGACAAAATATGTATAACTTTCGGTTCGTTATATACTTCATGCATCATCTAAGGATTTCAGAAGTTTATAACAATTCTTTGGATATCGATTATTAAACATTGAAAATTTACCCCAGTATTAGATTCACTCACAGTTATCGTTCACTTTCCCCAAAACATTCCAATTGTTAAAATAATTATTGACCGTAGTGTGCTTGCGACAATAAATTATTTGTAACCGTACAGTATGATTAAAAAAAATATTTATTAAGCTTAAGCATTTCAAATATAAAATATACATTTGACAAATGTAAAATACAACGATTCATGGCATGATATATGTTGGACTTTAACAAGTATACATTTCTGCTGTGAATATATTGATATAGATACAAAATAAGTTTAAATGAGAGCATTTACTGTTTTAAAAATCACGCCTTTAAAAAACATTTTTGCAGTCATGTTAATAAAATTTACTTAACGTAAGATACTATTTTCTTCATTATGATCAAATTATGATTTGGTAATTACAAATCAAATTCTCGAAAATTATATAGCTTTACATAAAATTATATAAGTTGTTTTGTTCCTTACCACAAAAAAAGAAAATAAAACACCAATGAATCAAAGAACGAACATCATACATGACAATTGACGTTATGTTTATAAACAACAATACGTCGTTATTGTGTGCATGACAATTATATCCAAGAATTTCTGAAATCATGAGGTTTATTTATATGCCGTTTATTTCGACAAAGCTCGTTAATGGGGGTAAATATTTATATTTGCAACAGAAACATATACATTTGCTTTGAGGAATTTAACAATTGACTGCATAGGTTAAAACCATATGAAAACATTCCTATTTGGAAAATGTTTTTGTGTACTCTTTTTATACGAAAACGTACTCCTTGGTTCCGGATTCTTTGTTTGTCACCCCTTGAATGTCATTCTCCAAAAATTCAAAGTCTTTGCAATTTGTTTCCCCACGTTCATCATTTTTATCCTATTTGGTGCCGGTGTTATTTGTCTCCGCTTCAAATTTGCCCTAACTTTTACCGTAATCAAACAGCTTTGTTCGGCGCTTGCGTTAGTTGTTATTTCCTTAGTAACATTTATCAGTTCTTCGGACTTCTTGTACTTTATCTCCAATGTGGCGGCATTGTCTAGTTATTCGGCCACTGCAGAATGTGTCTGAACTGAAGTTTCGCTCTCACATATTCGGCCCAATACATACGATGATGCTGGGATCATGTAGCTGGATTCTCCCAAACCAGTGTGCAGATAATCATCTGTTATCTGTGACTTTATTTAAAGAAAACAGAGGAATAATGAAACCCTTAAGACATCACAAGAAAAGAAAGCCTTTCGATCATACGCCAGTCTACGGCAAGCTAGCAATTTCCATTTCAACACAAAGCAGTAAGAAAACAAAACAAAAAGCCAAAAAGGATAACAATTTATTGCATTGCTTCGGACTGCCTTCGACCGGAAAATGGAAACCATTTGGGTAGAGATGTTTTCAAGGCATGCCGATCGCACAATTAGCAGTGAAAAGTAAATTACCTTTACAGTTGTATGTTTGCATGGTCATAAGCGTTTTCTGTTGAACTGTTGTCAATTTAGCGACTGTTGTGATTATGTATTTATATACCTAATTAGGCTTGCAATTAATTGCCATGAAATTGTTATAGTTAACATATACGTTTGGCAATCCAAACAAGATCAGGAATACATTTGCTTGTATCTTAAGTTATTGTTGACAATAAGTAGATCAAAACATGTATGATACAATAATACAATTAAATGTAAGAGGAACATTAAATATATCTGCGTCAACTATAAGCATCCATTTAAATCTTACAACAAACCTGAGAGATCTGAACATTGGTGTCGCCTCACGCTCTGTATTGTCCAAATGGACGACTGCATACGGAACGACACAGTCGTCATGGACGTCGTCGGGCAATACATCATAATGATCGGTGTTGTCGTCATTGTTGTCATCGGGCAATACATCATAATGATCGGTGTTGTCGTCATTATTGTCGTTGGGAAAGACTTCAAAATTACCACTGTTGCTGTTGATCAATTCTGCAAATAAAATATGTCACAGTTGTCAATTAATGATTGTTAAGGGTAAAACATATCATTGGAGTGTGTTTCAATAATAGTGTGAAAACAATTATGTGAACGGTTTATTAAGAGAACCAATGGCGTAAACGTCCATTTGCACAAAATAAATTGAAGCATATATACTGTTATAAATGACGTATGGCTTAATGTGTAACTAATATGACTTGGTATTGAAATGATATGAATAACTCACCTGGTGGAATATCCGATGGTTTTAGTTCATTCCTAAACATTAAATAACACTGTTATCAATATATATTGCAACTACAAGATAATATCAATAACGGAAATCTCAATACAAAGTTTACCATTTTATATTCACACTTCTGTTATATTATATTTTTAGATCTCGAAATTGGTTCATCAAGTAATGTGTTTGAAACGTATGTACTTACAGTTGAACGGCTATTTGGGCCCTCTTCTCTGTATTTGAAATAAAAATATGTTTACGAAGTTAGAGTAATTTATTTATATGAATTCTGAGTGTCCTTTTTTAATAAAAATTCTGGTATCAAAATATTATAGAATCGCGATTCGAATTGGAAACAATAAAATGGCGTATTAAGTTCATGTAATGTCAAGTTATTACCGCAATGGCTACAATACACAAGAGCAACATAATTAAGAATTGTCCATGCATGATTCAATTAAATAAAACAAGTTCAACCCCTTATCGTTGACATATATCAGAACATAGCATACAGTACATTTATTTATATTCTTACCTTTCTTCCTTCGGATACACAAACAAGCAGTGGTGGTGACGCCAACTATTAGCAGACATAATGCCAACGTCGTTGCAATCCATATATTTGTCGACGGTTGCTCTTTATCTTCACTGGCTGTTGAATTCATTATAAAACGTAATTGATGTGTCAATATTGGATTTAACATATTTATTCCATTATGTGTTTTACAACATCTACAGTTTGAAGGATGTGTCAATATTCAACGACAGTCTAAAGCATGTCATTTTGAATAATAGAATCGAATTATGAATTGGTACGAGTAGTAGTATTAGCACTAGGAAAAGTAGTAGTTCAAATAATAATTTTAGTTCTTTAACAGGAGGCCTTTGCGTATTGGATACGGTGTCCGCTTTGCGACCGTGAGGTCACGGACTCGATATCCACTGCGCAGCGTTCTTTAGATCTATCCCAGGAAATTGAGTCGATAAGTTTTGAAATATAAGGCTTTATATGCAATCGAGCTTAAATAAATAGGTGTAAACTAACAAACAAATGTTGTAGTTTTTGTTGCTGTTTTTATTGTTGTTCGAGTTGTTATAATAGTAGAAAGTATTGTCGCTGCTGTTTCTTTTGTTGCGTCTGTTGCTGTTCTTGTCTTATATAAGACTTTATGTAAGCATAAGTAGAAATTAGAAACATTTTCAGTAGAAAATATAAACGTAGAAATATTAGTATTTGCCATTTCCGATACAAAAAATATACAATTGAACATAAACGTGATTAAAGAAGGGATCATCGCATTGGAACGGTCATTTTAAAGTATTGTGGATTTAAACCGGTTTGATATCCAAACTGACCTTACATTAAGCGTAGAATAAATCAGCAACTAGGTAGTGAGATACTCATGTCACAATCTGCATATTTAAGCGTCAAAAAACGTTAAGGTGTACAAGTCGAACCTTCGCAACATTTCGAATACGTTAATTTGGGTCATAGACATAAAGCATAGCGAAGCTTTTTATTAGTTTTATTGGCTATGTTCAATATTTTATATTTTTTATTTCTACAACAGTTCTTAAAATTCTTATCTAACCCTTATCTCTGGCCAAGACAATGTGATAGCTTAATACTAGATATTCTTTGTGAAGCTTATTCTATTTGCATGAGTTAACAGTTACGATGAGATATGATTAAATACACAGCGGTTTCAACACGTAACCATTAAGGAGAGACCGCATCGGAAGCAGCGGTCCATGTGCCTCTAATATAATAAAGTTGCATAATAGCTTTAATGGCGTGTCTTCTTCATTGATTATGTAAGTGCGAGTGTGCATTTTCTTGTTCATGCAGGCCGACGGTAAATACGGCGACCTTCAACGCAGGCACACAGGTACCTTGATGATTTACAAAACGGCAATGAGCTCGATGGTGAAGCGTCCTAAACCGATTTAAGTGTACCTATTTTGCTCCGTTTTCGTTCCGAATGCCTACATTTCGGACAGTGTTAACGTCATCGCGACGTCGCTGAGGAAATCATACATTCGAGACTGCGCCTGCAGCAGCGGCAAAGATGTATCTAGTGTACTAGGAAGTTCCTTTGATAAGCTCGAATATTTTAGATAAAAGATTATGATCATACTCGCTGTAAAGCGTGTTTTCGTCATAGAATTTTTAGGTGCGGCGTTTTTTTTCGAGAGAACCAACAGTAAATTCGGCGATCTACATTCTTGGTACATGATAAAGGGGCATGAGGACCTAAACAACAGCCGTAGTATTCTCGATGGTGAGTTTTCTTACTCGTGCCGACCAAAGATATATCCGTGGACTTGTAATCAAACACGATTTGGGACCGAGGGGACCTATACAACAACTCTTGTCTCTATACTGGCAAATATAACGCCAAAAGTGACGCAACTGGTATCTTTTTGCAGCCGTTGAAGAGAAACTTTGTTTTACTAAATAAAATACACACATGTATTGCAATATTTGTTTTAAATGTTTAATGTTCCTTTTTAATTTAAGTTTTAATGAAGAAAATGTCAGGTCCTTTCACGGTTTAAATAACCAGTAACAAGTAACACGGCGACGTTTACGTAACACTTGCGCTGTATATGCGTACAGAATGCACATATTTTTCTCGCGCGTGCAGACCAACGGTATAATGTCGGACCTTGAAATATAGTTCGGACAACGTTGGGACCCGAATAAAGGGCCATGGTCTGGGTGATGACCAGTCCTACGCCAAAGTAAGCACACCTGATTCTTTTTCCTTATTTAGCATCGAAGAAAGTGTGTTATCTTTTAAATGTATTACAATAATTTTGTTTGATGTATACTATATTTTTGTTCTTTTAATTTATGTTTCAGTAATACAAGGCTTTCGATTTTCATGTAAATGTAGTACTTGTTTGTTAAATATAATGTATAATTAGTCAGAAAATGCCAGTTCGTTATCATCGTCTATAAAATACTTGTTTTTTAGTGTTGTTCGTCAAATCAATTATACTGAATGCAGAAATTTGACGGACCACATAATTTAATCAAGCTGAAATATCACACACACCATATACAATAGTAAAATATCCGAAAAGGTTTCTGAATAGGGATCAAACTTAATATCAATTCCAGATTCGGAGGCCATAATTTCGTATACTTAACTTCGGATCATAGACTTCTAGCATTGCGAAGTATTATATTCGTTATTATTGGCTATGTTCAACGTAACATTTTTTTTGTTCGTCTCTGGCACAGTTTTTGAAGTTTTTTCGGACCCTAACCTTCGGCCATAACAAAGAAATAGCTGAATACAAGTAATTTTTAGATATCTCTCTATGTTCACAGCACGTTACCATTAAGGCTAGACTGCATCGGACCCAGCGGTCTAGGTGCCTCTGATAGAATGGAAAGCTTATGTATATATAACTACATGAATGACCTGACACGTTATATCGTAATCGCGATACTTTGATACTGCGAACCGCAATGTAACGGTTGTGTTACAGTTTACGATGTAACTTCTAATTGGGAAGTCTGACAACAACAACAACGTGTTATGTATAAATGATCTGAAAGTGCATTCATGTAGATCTTTCATGCTTGTGTAGTGCGACAAACAATTACCATGCTTTCCCGATATCAAACATTAACATTGTTCCATATTTGCGCTGGCCTCACTTGATAAAATCCTATCTTTGTGAATAACATGATGCAAGCTGTAAACCTAGTCCGCTCCATAATCTTATCAGCTAAACAGCGCTCATGCAGCCAAATACACGCCTTTTGCATAGACGTGAATACAATCCTTGAACTTTTCGAAGATCAATACTGACCAATATCAAACATTGTATCAATATAGATTGCATACAAGGTTTGTTTAAATTAAGAGAAAATGCTCAGTTGAATTATCCGAAGGGATATTAAAAAATTATAACTCTCTGATTATACTCCTTTAATTGACGTTTCGGCATAATGCCTTTATCAAAACATTGGAAATTATATGTTAACTACATTTTTACGTCTTTTGACTGCACAATTTAAATAACAAAGAAAAATGTTTTTAAACGTCAAATGACGTTGTACATGATGACGTCATAAATGGCGTTATATAAAATGGCGCCAAAAAAATGTAAAAATTCGCCAAAAATGAAATGACGTTAAACACTTAAAATGTTGAAAAGAGGTTTTCATAACAACCCCAAAAGTGAAATTCCAAACGAAGCAATAAAACAGAACTGTAACATTTACAACTTGGTGTACGGTATATTTTGTATTAAATGCCAAAAGATGGTATACGTCGGAGAGACAAGCAGATCATTAAAGGAACGTGCCAAAGAACACGAGGCTGACGTGCGACTACGAAGAGAGAAACCAATCTCAGAACATTTCAATGGTGCTGGCCACAGAGTGCAGGATATGGGTGTATCAGTGTTAACACAAATAAGAGACAGTTCCCATTATTACAGACTTATTAAAGAATTGGAATTTATAAAGAAGTTTCAAACGCAATCACCAAATGGACTAAATACAAAAAATCAACTTGATGTCCTGCTACGGGAAACTATCTTGTAAAAAATATATGTGAAAAACATTTTATATTAATCATCAACATAAATGAATGTAAAAATAATAGTACTTTATGCAATTTATCTTGTCCATAATGTGTATATGATATATATAGAATAGCAAGTATATATGATTATTAAATCAAATATCATTAGAATATTATACATAGATATGGATTGAAATAATAAGAGTCATTAAATAAGTTTACCCTATTTAATTTATGATAATAAGTTAAGGTAGAATATAATTACATATGATGATGATTATTTATTGTAAAATATCAATTTATTAAATATATGAAGCACACATTTAACATAGGATTAAGATACAATATGTAAGTGTTTAACGTCATTTCATTTTTGGCGAATTTTTACATTTTTTTGGCGCCATTTTATATAACGCCATTTATGACGTCATCATGTACAACGTCATTTGACGTTTAAAAACATTTTCTTTGTTATTTAAATTGTGCAGTCAAAAGACGTAAAAATGTAGTTAACATATAATTTCCAATGTTTTGATAAAGGCATTATGCCGAAACGTCAATTAAAGGAGTATAATCAGAGAGTAAGAGAAAATGTTTGTAATATTGTATCAAAGTTATAAACAAAAAGTAAATACTTTAACGTTCTCTGCTCCAATATTGTTTAATTCAGTAATCAAGCATAAAAGCCAACGATTTTTGCAATGATGATGCGACGTGTACATTAAGAATAACTTTCGCCTATTTTTAATCAGAACAAATTAGTTAAATGAAATAATGTAGAACTGTTTTTTTATAGAAGAATGTGTTAACATCACATTTACGAAATTCGGCAATATATATGAGCCGTTCCACGACAAGACCTGTATTAGTGACATTAGTGATGACGTTGGGAAAGTCCGACTTATTATGACGTCGTTACATGCGAGTTTACGCAGTGCATTAACGCGGTTGTTTAAATTATATTTGTGATTTACGAAGTGGTTTTTAAGTGTTATTTCTGTTGTATTGGATACCAATGGAGTTGAAGATAAAGGTAAATTTATTCACGTATTAAATTTTTTTTTTCATAGATATATTTATATCAGCACCGATATTGATGCAAAACTCGGTGTGACAAGGTAACAATCATAACAATGGCGCCCATTTGCAGGGAATAATCTATAATGTTCTATCTATGAGTCCCTGAACTCGCAGATTTTAGACCGATGAGTCCCAGGCCAAAATTAATAAGTCCACCCTGAAAAAGAATGGGTCCCAAATTTTGAAAGATACCAAGTAGTGAAGAAAATATGTCTAAATCACACTAGCTCAATAACTATACGTGCATTAAACTTTTAATAATCTCAAACATTTGTTGAAACACAAAAAACTAATTCAGAGTTATCACTATCTTGTTGCCTTCACATAGGCTATAACATTATATGTTACATGAATGTAACCTGTTACAAAATTTCAACTTGATTCAAATCGATGATAATATTTTTGTTAAGATCCGAATGGCGAGCCGTTGACCTACCATTGTTAAAGTTTAGATTTGTTTGTTTTGGAAAAGCTTCAGCACCTTATTCGGAGGCATTTTTCTGTATTATTTATGACTAAGTTACACAAAGTTAAAGCAGGTTTTCATCCGGGGACTCTAGAAAATGTCATAACATATTTTATTTAAAAGGTCGATTCTAATTGGTTCGTATTATACAGCAACGACTCGACTGAACCAATCAAAAGACTTGTTGAAGTCTTCAAGCCTCATTCTGTTAAACTCAGCGTTTATTGCTACACTTTTGACTCGTACACAAGATGGTTCGTACTTCGCGTATGCGTTAACGGATACAGTTCAGCAAGGCGTTCGAGTGGACGCACATATTTCAAAACGATGCGTTTTTTTCGATATTTGTGCGTCATAGACGCGGGATGCACATGTAGATTATTATCTGATTTCTATGCAATACATGGTTTTACATCCGATTGCAATTATGTTACGAATTCTTTACAAAACAAGGTCTCAAAAATAATATACAGCAATCACATGTTTAATATGCAACAATTAACCACCATTCAATTGTTATTGAACTTATTTATATTGAAGTAAGCACATTATCTTCGTCTCACGTTGAACTGCTTGAAAACTATTGCAAATTGACTGTTGTATATTAAAGTTGCCCTTTTGATACGTTTGCGGTATTCAATGTGTTTTTCCCCCAAAATTAAACATTAATTACACATTTTGTTTAGTGTACAGTCAACGAAAGAGGTTTGAAATATGTTATTTGTAGTAAAATGATTCTTCTTCATTTCTTTACCTTATTGTGTGAGGCGTCAATCGACAGCATCAATAGCTCAGATGGTAAGCCAGACTCGCACCACGCTGAAGAACAGAGTTCGCTTCCAGTCTGTTTATAATTGTGTTAGCTACTAGTAATTATTTTAGGTCCCAATATTAAATGAAACAAGTATTTTAAAGAAATGTAAATTGATGCGATTTTTTTAGTTTATGTTTGATGCACAGTATAGAATCAATATGTCGTAATTTTATTGTTTTCAGAAGCTCGAAAGTATATTTCTGAGCATTTTGGTAGACCACCATTATGTACGCCTGCACATTCTCAACAACTCTCCTCCGAAGACGACAATGACCAGGCAGAAGGTGCATGTACCGCTGTAATGGAAAACCGCATTGGGTCCTTCTTTCTTGGCAGCCTGTGGAATCAAGCAGTTACTCCACTGACGATGATAGAAGTGATGATTGACGGTGATGCGTTTTCACAGGATGATAGCATTTGACGTTTCCACGAATCTTGCTGTAATGAGCTTAGAAACGATAAATTTATGCCTCCAACACATCCTTGATACGCGGGAAATGACGAGGGAAGAAAAGGAAATGTACATTAAAGGCTGTTTGTCCGAAGGTCCCACAAATGACTCTACAAAGCGTGGGAAAAAGAGAATGTTAATCTTGGCAAATACACATTCCGCGGTCCGGAAATATGTACATACATGTTCAGATTGTTATTTGACATAGGACGTGTGCATTCAAATGAATAAGTCAGTCATTGAACAAGACCGGTCCGGGACGACGCCGGCATGGACATACTGGAAGGAAACCAAAACATGCTCTGGTCTTTACCGATGTTGAGCTCGTTGTTCATTCGTCTACAACTATCGGAAAAAAATCAGAATTCCACAACCTGCAGCTCCGCGTGGGAGAGACAATAAGGCACCGATATACATACACAGCGGTACAACGAAATGAACATTCATAAGCTGTACATAGCAAGCTGTCCAGAGGCTGGTTGTGCGTTTTTTTTTTAAAGCTCCTTTCAGTCATTATGGAGTGCCTGCATCCCGCATATAAAGGTTGCATCCTCTAGAGACGATGTGTGCGAGACCTGTGAGAAGCTGCAAATAAAATTATAGATTCAGTATCGGAAGAGGACAAACTAGCTTCCACTGAAGAAATGCATAGTCTTATTGATTTGGCACAAAATGAGAGAGACCTTTACATCAGTCTTATTAAAAGCAAAAGAATGTCACATCTATTTCGAGCTGAACGATAAAACCACTCCACATTTCATTTCGCGCAAAGTGTAGGTTTACCGCCCCATGCACGACAGATGGGGCCATTTATTTCGCATCGTTAAGAAAAGTCCACATTTTGGAATGAAAATTGATGGACATCAGTCAATTGAATTGTCTTATCGACGACGAAAATGAGAGCATCGGTGCAGATGGAACTAAAGCCCAGGAACCAAACGCTGTCATTTCGATGATAGACTAGGTGCTCAACACCCATGGATGCAAAGACCTCTAGTGCACAATACACGCTGATAATTGTCCGGGTGAGTTAAATTGTCATTGTTATCATTATAATTTCATATTGTGTTTAAATCATAATATAACGATACTATTGGAATAATTGTATTGGTTATATTTATCGTGGAAATAATACGCGAATCAAAATGATCATAACACTTATAGGGATTTTAAAATGAATGATGATGGAAGTGTGCTGAAAATGGGGACGACAAGACAGCGATGGTGGTAAAGAAGATGATGGTGGTAATACTGGTGATGTTGATGCTGATGACGATGAAGATGATGACCATGAAGTGAACGATGAATGATGATATGATCTCTTGACCACTTGATCAAAGTTGTTGTTGTTTCTTTCATGTCAAAACAAATATCAGCTTGTGCTTGGATATTCGCATGGCGAAGATCCGTGATCCGTTGTTCCAGCGAATCGAGATGTAACGGATCTTTGCGTACATATTGAAAATAAGAGCAACAACAATCTGATTTGCGAACATGATAGTGTCGACAGTGTGATGCAAATGTTACGATTTGTCCGGTATTCGTATGCACTTAATAGGCTTATATAAATCGG